>NC_056744.1:815662829-815707829 GCF_019279795.1 Protopterus annectens
TACATACCTGAAGAAGTAGGGCAGGGCATCTACTATAATACCATTGAAATGAGACTTTCAGTCCCTAATAACCTGCAGAGGTATGGTTCTCCAACCTTTAGTCATGAGTTGTTTTGTATATGAATGAGAATTCAATTAAGGATTCTAAGATTCCACTGGTTATTACTGAGAATATACAAAATCACAGTTTCTGTCATATAAGAAATTAGGTCACTAAGTAGGGAAATAATCAAGATAAAATTTTCTATGTTCACTGCTATTTAGTGTAAATTATATGTCTGACTATGTCTGTGGTAACTTGAACAGACCCCCCCCCCCCCAAATTCACAAGGGAAAGCATTGCAGGGGATAAACATGTGAAAATGCACAATTTATAAAGGAGCACTGTATTTTGCTGAATGTAATCAGTGAAATAACAAGTTATTACTTATTTGTTGTTTAATGACCAGGAAAGTCAAACTAATCGAAGCATATTAACAAAGGATGCCAAAGCAAGAAAACCTTCGGAAGTGCATAGATCTTTACCTGGGACAAATGGTATCTTAGGCAATCCCTCAGCTGATGCCCCACAACCAAAAAAAGTCCTATAAACATGTCCTCCAGAATTCAAGATAAAAAAAAAAAATATAATTTTTTTTTTATTTATAGTTAGGCTGATAAACATCACTTAAACTGGTAAAAATGAAATTTACCAAGAATATTCATTCTTTGTGAAATATGACTCAGACAGACTTATTAAATTAAATCTTTACAGCAATGCATATTGATTAATCAGATGTAAAATGCATTCAGCATTAACTAACTATAAGGATGCAGTTCTTAAGACAGTAATGTCCCTGAAAACTCAAACACTATCCCAATTTGTATGAGAAGTAAACATTATTTTTGTCCTCAGGTTGACAGCAAATGCTGGAGATAGAAAAGAGACACCTAACTGGAGGTATATTCTGGGACTGTAACAATATGTCAGATTTTAAAATCTCTGCAAGGTGTTTTGCCAGAAATGTAGGAACAAATTGCTATAACTAAGGAAATTATTGCTTTGATCTGGCACACAGGCTCTGAATTGTCTAGATATAGTAACGTCTTACACTAAGGTTAATGGTACCAAAAAATCAATTACTAGAAAATGGAAATCAAAACCAAAACTAGCTGTTATTGAATTACTGAATATTGCATAGGAGATAAAAGAATTGGGGGTGAGATCCTTAGAATAAGGAAATTACACAGAAGTAAAGGTTATCTATGGGAACAATAAAAGTATCTATTTATTTACTTATTTAATATTAACAAATGCAGGATAATGTTTAGGAGGAGGAATGAAGTTTAACAGAAGAAAGGAACTTAAGTTCTCTAATGTCAGAGTGAATGATTGCTAAAAAGAAACATGTACAGTGCATGAAAAAGTACTGCTATGTTTTTTATTAATGTATGTGCACCTGTGTCACTGTTTATTTATGATTTAGTGTTTAGATGTTTATAAAAAAAAAAAAAAAGATTAATTTCACTACATCAATGAATAACATCAAAACAAGAGGCAAGTTAATTATGGCGTACCAAAAAAATTCCCTCCCTTCTGTTTTAATCTTTATAAGGGTGTGTGTAACTCAAAAGTATGAATTCTTACTTCACTGCAGTTGAAAATGTTCCAGTGCACCAGTCCAAATGAATGATTAGCAAATTAAGAAACTGAATCTTCCTTCCTCCGTAGTATAGTAGCCTAAATTGATTAATTTAAAGTTTAATCAAAATTGCCTAGACATGGTAAGGCTTTGCTGTGTCTAATAATGGTGGCTGCCAAAAAAACAATTACTACAAATGGACATCAAAATCTAAACCAACTACACTGGAAGTAGGGAATATTGTAACAGAGATAAAACAAGTGGAATTGAGATCTTTAGAAAAGGGTAGGAACAAACTACATAGAAAAAATGGGAATTGTGGGAACAACACATACAAGGGAGGAATGAGGCCTAAAAGGCAGCAGGACTTAAATGAGCTGTGAGAAAGACTGGGTAGTTTATAAGTGATGTGTAATATTTGCAACTGGGAGTGTTTCAGTATGGTTTGTGATGTAAAATTCTTGCAACTAGGACTATGTCATAGTGGTTTGTTTTCATTTATATAAATATATGTTTGCCTATGTAGTAAGTGATGATTTAATGAAGATGTTTCTTATTTAAAAAAAAACAAGAATTGAATAATTTATGTAATAGTAGGGTTGCCACCTTTTCACATGCCCAAAGTGGGACATTTTTGGTACAAATGTCAGATTTGGCAGGCCAAAACATACCCGCGGCCAATACAAAGGACAGAACTTCACTTTTTTACCTAATAAAAGCTTATTCTTGTAGCATTTTAGTTGTTTATTCTGTTTCTTATAACATTTAGGTGTTTCAGATAAGAATAACTGTTTTATGCAACTATTACATAAAATATAAGAAATAATTTGGCCCTAAAATTTCAGGACATTTGCCATTTTTACAATTTTTTTGCAGGACACAACTGCCCAAAGAGGGACTGTCCCTCGCAAAGTGGGACAGGGTGGTAACCCTATGTAATAGTGCTTAGGTTATATGATACATAACAATATATGTGAAGTATGTTTGTTATGTTAATATAGTTTGATTACTTGTACATGAATATAAATATATCTATGTCACAAGTGATAACTCAATAAAGGTGCTTGGAAAAACATGTACACAGTAGTAGGCTAAGTCTACAGGAAGTGGTATAGCCAATCAGCATAATTTATGTTGTAACAGAGATGTTGCTCCCAGGTAATAAATCTGCAGATATTGTTATGCAGTGCCTATAGCTTTTATTGGTTAGGTACAGTGTGGCATTTTGGCCACACTTGATAACAAAAGTAACATAAAATACAGCTTTTATTCAATTGACATGTTGCTTTATGTTACAGATTTCTCCACTGTTCCAATAAAATCCCCAAATACAAAGCCAACATCTGTCACAGCTAAGATGAATTTATTGTAGGGCCACGATTATGCAATTTCTCTGTACCTTCTAATTATAAGCAACTGGAAACACTCTCTCACCCTTCCAGGGAATCCTTCTAAAGGCATAATGACTGACCTTTGACTGAAAAACCATGACAGTCTCCACTCAAACTTCAGCCTAGGACAATAAGTCTTCCCCAAGAAACTATAATTAATCTCCAAAGAATCTGCTACTCAGAGCAATAAGCCTCCCCAGTAAGTGCCCAGCAATCTGCCATGTCTAAGGAAAAACCTCCTTTACACAAGACCAGATTACCTAACTGGTCTCATAATGACTCTTTAACCCAACATACAGGAATTTCTTCTCTAAATAATGCACATCACTGCCTGATTACTTTTAAAAATTCATTACTATTTATATCAGTCAAAAGCTTTTGAGATGGTTTAAAGCCAATGCATAGTGAAACTATAATATATTCACAATATGTACATCCCTTCCAGGACTCACTACACAGAATTACTGTGGTGCAGATCATGTTGATAACTAGCATGGTACTTTGTTTCCAACAGATTATTTGCATACTGTCTACACTGTAGCAGCTGTGCAACACGACACTGACTTTGTTGCATACCTTACGTTTGTGTGATAGAAAGTGATGGAGAGACCATGCCATCCACCAAGATGCTTACAGATTTGAACATTTTCTATGAACTGATGTCTGGGCCAATGATTCATCTATCATCCTTGTGAAAACTGAAGTGTTTTGGGTACCAACAGCATGGAATTTGTTCTTCCCAAGATTAGTATAAAGCTTAGCTCATCCAAGGGCCTATGCAGATTAATCAAAGTAATACTGAGAAATTTGGCAATCAGAATTGGTCAAGTTGTCTTTTCATACAGAAGAATGGCTGCAGTTCCAGAAGGCATTACTGGAGAGTGAAAAAAGTAGTGGTGTGAGCAGTGAGCCTACAGGAACTCCGGATACTGTTAAAGGAAGTTGAGACTGCTGCTGTTTAACAGTCACATAGATGTATCTGTTAATGATAGTCCTTAAACCACTGCATTACAAAGGACCTAAGGCCATACTGTACAGGTGTGCTGTTTGTTGTTGTCATCTGTCATGAGGTACAAGCTATTAAGCAGTACTTAAAGGGATGGACGGTGCTATAGCATTTCCTAAAGTTATAATGTTGACTAGAAAGTAAGTCATATAACTCAATGTCTGCCTGTTTCTCAAAATCTATTTTTCCCAGAATTTTGGCCAGAGTTGACAGAAGGGCAAATGACCTGTTGAAAGCTGGTTGGCCTGATGGGCCAAAGTTGTGTTTTTGAGATAAGAGTATGTTAGAACTTTTCTATTTCTAAGGGATCATGCTAAAGGATAGACAGAAATTGCTACAGTACGGTAGAGCTCCACCTAATACTGAAATGGTATAACTGGAGAGTTTACATATCATCCACTGATTTTAGAAAATGGTTCACCCAAGCAATTAAATTTAGCGGAGATGCCAGATATGTTCTCTGTATTTCAGTAAGTAGGGCAAAGAGTTGTTGTCTGCCACTGAGGTGGGTTTTCAAGTACTATGCTAATTCTTTAGCTAAAAGTTTTAATTTAGTGACTAAGGAACTTTCAATTTTGAGTGAGAGAGAAGTGAAGAGTTCCACCTCCATTCAGACTGTTTATCCCACTCCAGAATCCTTTTGGATTGGCATACAGTAACAGCTGACACAGATTGCAGAAATGAGATCTTACCATTGTAAGCCTTTTGCATTGCTTACATGTCAGGCAAACAGAACAAATCAAAGTCTGCACGTAGTGAAGTGGTTTTGTACTTGAGTGGGATCGCTTTACAGTTGGTAATGGATTGCTTAAGATGACTATTGATTCAGGGCGCTGGTTTGATATACAGTTTCTTATGTTTGAAAGAGTAAAGCCTAGACTGCAAAGAAGGCAATGTTTTCAAAAAATATTCTACTGTTGTGTTACAGTAACTTTGGGATACTAGACATAAGCAATCAGTTACTGCTTATTTCATTCCATAGTTGTGACTTTGTATCCTGACCCAAGTCCCTCTAGCTGATATGTTTGCAAAGGTATGTTACAATTTGGCTAAGTATGTCGTAATGACAATGCAAGGCTCACTAAATTTAAGGGCACCAACTGTATGGGTGTCACCTGGAGGAATAGTCAGTACCGTCTCAGTCAAGCATGGAATGATTCTCAGATATTTTCCCTGGTTATTTCTCTGATTAGTCAATAGAAGCCAGATTCATACAAGATATAATACTGAAGCAATGAAGGCTAATCTTCCCAGACAAGGAATTCACCAATAATTTATTTCTTTTCAAGCTTAAAAGACTTTGTTAAAAGAAATCTGTGAAGCAGGTGATGACATGCATAATCCTGAATGCCAAAGACTGAGCTATAGAATATTCATCAGCCTATTTACTTATTTATTTATATCTAATCAAACAAGTCAGTCAAGGTGGAATTAGTGTGTTATTGGCACCCCCATCTACCTGACTTTATTTGCTTTGAAACAGGTTGCACTGCCATTGTGCAATCTTTGAATAATGTCAGAGGGTGTAAGCTAAGATTCTGTGACTCCATCTGTAGAATAATGTCAGAGGGCGTAAGCTAACAATCTGCGCCTCTATCTGTAGAATAATGTCAGCGGGTGTAAGCTAAGATTCTGTGCCTCCATCTGCAGAATAATGTCAGAGGGCATAAGCTACGATTCTATGCCTCCATCTGTAGAATAATGTCACACAGCGTAAACTAAGATTCTGTGCCACCATCTGTAGAATAATGTCAGAGGGTGTAAGCTACGATTCTGTCCCTCCATCTGTAGAATAATGTCAGAGGGCATAAGCTAACATTCTCTGCTTCCATCTGTAGAATAATGTCAGAGGGCATAAGCTAAGATTCTGTGCCTCCATCTGTAGAATAATGTCAGAGGGTGTAAGCTAACATTCTGTGCCTCCATCTGTAGAATAATGTCAGAGGGTGTAAGCGAAGATTCAGTGCCTCCATCTGTTGAATAATTTCAGAGGGTGTAAGCTAAGATTCTGTGCCTCTATCTGTAGAATAATGTCAAAGGACGTAAGATAAAATTCTGTGCCACCGTCTGTAGAATAATGTCAGAGGGCATAAGCTAAGATTCTGTGCCTCCATCTGTAGAATGATGTCTCAGGGCATAAGCTACGATTCTGTGCTTCCATCTGTAGAATAATGGCAGAGGGCATAAGCTAAGATTCTGTGCCTCCATCTGTAGGATAATGTCAGAGGGTGTAAGCTAACATTCTGTGCCTCCATCTGTAGAATAATGTCAGAGGGCGTAAGCTAAGATTCTGTGCCTCCATCTGTAGAATAATGTCAGAGGGCGTAAGCTAACATTCTGTGCCTCCGTCTGTAGAATAATTTCAGAGGGCGTAAGCTAACATTCTGTGCCTTCATCTGTAGAATAATGTCAGAGGGCGTAAGCTAAGATTCTGTGAGTCCATCTGTAGAATAATGTCAGAGGGCGTAAGCTAAGATTCTGTGCCTCCATCTGTAGAATAATGTCAGAGGGCATAAGCTACGATTCTGTGCCTCCATCTATAGAATAATGTCAGAGGGCGTAAGCTACTATTCTGTGCCTTCATCTGTAGAATAACATCAGAGGGCATAAGCTAAGATTCTGTGCCTCCATCTGTAGAATAATGTCAGAGGGCGTAAGCTAACATCCTGTGCCTCCATCTGTAGAATAATGTCAGAGGGCGTAAGCTAAGATTCTGTGCCTCCATCTGTAGAATAATTTCAGTGGGTGTAAGCTACGATTCTGTGCCTCCATCTGTAGAATAATGTCAAAGGGCGTAAGCTAAGCTTCTGTGCCACCAACCATATCTGGCTTTCAGGGATATTAACAGCCTCTCGCAAAGAACAGTTTCTATGTTTTTCCTCATAATGAAGGCAGATTAACATAAGCTAAGATTCTGTGCCTTCATCTGTAGGATAATGTCAGAGGGAGTATGCTAAGATTCTGTGACTCCATCTGTGGAATAATGTCAGAGGGTGTAAGCGAAGATTTTTTGCCTCCATCTGTTGAATAATTTCAGAGGGAGTAAGCTAAGATTCTGTGCCTCCATCTGTAGAATAATGTCAGAGGGCATAAGCTAAGATTCTGTGCCTCCATCTGTAGAATAATGTCAGAGGGCATAAGCTAAGATTCCATGCCTCCATCTGTAGAATAATGTCACAGGGCATAAGCTAAGATTCTGTGCCTCCATCTGTAGAATAATGTCATAGGGTGTAAGCTACGATTCTGTGTCTTCATCTGTAGAATAATGTCAGAGGGCGTAAGCTAAGATTCTGTGCCTCCATCTGTAGAATAATGTCAGAGGGCGTAAGCTAACATTCTGTGCCTCCATCTGTAGAATAATTTCAGAGGGCGTAAGCTAACATTCTGTGCCTTCATCTGTAGAATAATGTCAGAGGGCGTAAACTAAGATTCTGTGAGTCCATCTGTAGAATAATGTCAGAGGGCGTAAGCTAAGATTCTGCGCCTCCATCTGTAGAATAATGTCAGAGGGCATAAGCTACGATTCTGTGCCTCCATCTATAGAATAATGTCAGAGGGCGTAAGCTACTATTCTGTGCCTTCATCTGTAGAATAACATCAGAGGGCATAAGCTAAGATTCTGTGCCTCCATCTGTAGAATAATGTCAGAGGGCGTAAGCTAACATCCTGTGCCTCCATCTGTAGAATAATGTCAGAGGGCGTAAGCTAAGATTCTGTGCCTCCATCTGTAGAATAATGTCAGAGGGTGTAAGCTAAGATTCTGTGCCTCCATCTGTAGAATAATGTCAGAGGGCGTAAGCTAAGGTTGTTTGCCTCCATCTGTATAATAATGTCTGAGGGCATAAGCTACAATTCTGTGCCTCCATCTGTAGAATAATGTCAGAGGTAGTAAGTTACGATTCTGTGCCTTCATCTGTAGAATAACGTCAGAGGGTGTAAGCTAAGATTCTGTGCCTCCATCTGTAGAATAATGTCACAGGGCATAAACTAAGATTCTGTGCCTCCATCTGTAGAATAATGTCAGAGGGCGTAAGCTAAGATCCTGTGCCTCCATCTGTAGAATAATGTCAGAGGGCGTAAACTAAGATTCTGTGCTTCCATCTGTAGAATAATGTCAGAGGGAGTATGCTAAGATTCTGTGACTCCATCTGTAGAATAATGTCAGGGGGTGTAAACTAACATTATGTGCCTCCATCTGTAGAATAATGTCAGAGGGCGTAAGCTAAGATTCTGTGCCTCCATCTGTATAATAATGTCAGTGGGCGTAAGCTAAGATTCTGTGACTCCATCTGTAGAATAATTTCAGTGGGTGTAAGCTACGATTCTGTGCCTCCATCTGTAGAATAATGTCAGAGGGCGTAAGCTAAGCTTCTGTGCCACCAACCATATCTGGCTTTCAGGGATATTAACAGCCTCTCGCAAAGAACAGTTTCTATGTTTTTCCTCATAATGAAGGCAGATTAACATACATATAATTTTCTCTTATTCGTGGCAATAACCACTGCCAAGGCCTACTCATGTACTGTTCGTGAGGTTATTTAGGATGGACTAGAATGTTCTGCCAGTTAGTCACACAGCACCAACATAAACCATTTAAACAGAATGGCAGGTACCTTATCTGGATGTTTTGCCTTATCTCCTGTAATACTCATTTTTTATCCGAACTTTGTGTGCTACACTGCTACAAATTTCTAATAATTTAATTAATTTGTCTGTTTGTTTACTTATCCTTTGTTGATTGGAGTAGTCCCCCTAGGTTAGTTGCCTCTTTTCAGGGGAGATTCGAAGTAGTATTTACACTACTAGGGAAAATTTGACAAGGGCAACAGGAAACACACCCTTCTCATTTGTAGATTGCTTGTTCTGTTCCTAGCAGTGTGGTGGTTGTGAGAATAGCACTCAGGGAGATCCAGGATGGTGGATTGCACCAAGCTGAATGATGCTGCGGAGTTTGAAGCTTTACAAGATTCTGAGCAGCTGTTTCAGCAGAATTTGTTTGTTTCATCTGAAGGAAATGTTCAATACAATGATGGCTGTGTTATTACAGCTCTTCAGTCGGGATGATTGTGGGGTAATATTTTGGTTGAACTGTTGTTGCAAAGTGAGCCAGAGAGTAGAAAAGATGTTTCATAGGGTAAAATTATGGACAAAATTCAATCATAATTATTAGAAGCTACTTCTGAAAGCAGATTTCCAGACAAAGAAGTCATATCCAGAGACTTAAAGAAACTGCAGGGAAAGTGATGAGAGGTGAACAGAGGAAAATAATGTCAACAATCAGAGGAAATCTATGGTGAGAATTCAGAACAAAGAAGAAAAGTAAATGGGCAGGTACGCTAGTCGGAAAATGTAAAGTGCCAGTTGGGAGTGAAGGCTCAGGAGGTAGGAGCTCTTACTCTTCTTCATAAAGAGATTTTGTGAGATTATTTTGATAATGACTCTGTTCTGGAAAGGTTTGGGGGGAGTATGAGAAGGAAAAGAACTGTAATCCATGGAATTTTTATGTGGTTAAAGCATTTCACAAGGAAACCAAAAAGAAAATGCATGTTCAATTTCAAACTGAAGTTGAAAAAGAGAATTTAAAGAGACAATTAAGCAAAATTTGTAAATAAGTTATGGACATTAGCAAAGTCTATGATAATAGAGGATTGTGGACTGCAGGATTGGACTGTCATATTGTACTGAAAATGGAAAAAAAAATGTTCATATCCCGAGTATGATAAATGTACAGGATAACAAGTGTTTTAAAATATTGGGAAACATATTTTTTTTTTCTGTGAAAAAAATAATAATTTCATAAGTACCTGTGATAAGAGGAAACATATTTTTGGGAAAACCGGTCATGATGCAAAAAAGCGTGAATTGAAATGTTATTAATGTAACAAAATTGGGCATTTATGGAAGGATTGCAATCTAGCGAGAATGGATGAAGAAGAAAAAAACAAACTTGAGGAAAGTATATGAAGAGAAGAAACAGTCCCAATAAAAGATAACGAGAAAAATGACACAGAAGATAATATAGAAAAAGATTCTGAAATAAGTGATGATGACAATGTACACAGGAAAATAGTGAAAGTTAAAAGAATTATACTGGTAAAAGAGTAAGAGACGTAAAAAGAAAGTTTAAAGAGAAATGTGTCAAAGAGAAAAAGAAAGCAAATGGATAATGCAAATGAGATAAATATTTCACATTTACATAATTTCTGGTAAGCTACAACATAGACATAATGACAGCCTTAGAGTGCTTTCAGTAACTGTAAATAGTATCAAAAATATAAGTAAAAGAATAGGCATCATAAATTGGTGTAGCAAGTGTGATAATGTAATAATATTGAAAAATGTAAGACTTTGAGACAAGAAGAGAGATTACAAATAAGGAAACTTTTGGGGAGATCATACAATATGGAACCTAGGAAAGAAACTATGTTCAGGCATAGTTATGCTTTGTAGCAAGCCAGTGAAAATATTGACCATAACATTGTCAATGATGGGAAGATTACCTACTGTAGTTTTCAGGTGGCATCCGGTATACAGAATTAAAGCATTGTATGCCTCTGTTACAGGTAAAGAAATGGGAATTTTATTTCATCAAATTTTGAATTATGTAATAATTATTGTTGTTAATTAATATGAGTAAAATATTAACAGGATATTTTAATTGTGATTTGGGAGGAAAAAGAAGATGAGATAAAATGATGTTAAGAAAATGTTGGCATTATAAAATGTGGCAATTTAAAGATTTTGAATGACAACTTCTAGACATACACTCAAGGTTTACACAAGACAGAAGTAGATGACTTTATTATATTACAAGGTTTAAATATAGCTAAGGGAGAAACACTTGTAACAGGCTTTTCAGATCACTCAGCTATATGGATAGAAATACAAGGAAATAAGAAGTATATCAGATTGGGAAAATGAATACAAAGAATAAAGGAGAAATTATGGGATGAAAATGAAAAACGTATGTCTTTATGGAAGGATCCCATTTCCAAGAGAGTATTGGTCTCAGCGGTGGCGAGCTTTGAAAGAAAAACATATATTTTTTTTTTTTTTTAGAATTGCAGTCTCGTGTAAGAAACATGGAAAAAATATAAAATAATGAGTATGTATGCTTTAAAGAAGTTGGAAAGGAATGATGGAGAATAGTATGTGATAGAACAGAGAATTTATGAGGAGACTCCAGAAAATTCAAGAATTATTATTTAAGCAAAGATATTATTTACAAGATAAAAAGAAGAGCTATCAGCTTATTTGAGTAACATAGTTAAAAAGAATACTAGCATAATGAGAGAAATGAAAGATTAGATAAGAAGATCTCAGAAACAAACTATGAATGAATATTGTAATAAATTATATAAAGAAAATGTTTCAAGACAGAAAGAATCTACAAAAAAATGAATGGCATGTTAAACAACTGACAGAACAAGAAAATAAGGAATTGGAAAATGAGAATTCCTTATACGAATTAGATAAGGTACTTAGACAAGTTAATTTACACTCAGGGGGGGATTCAGTAATCCTCTGTGTAGGACGAAGTCCTACTCGGAGACTGCCGTCTAAGAGTTATACGTCAGCATGTCATGCATATGCATGAGGGCGCGCTGACTCAACTCCCAGGCTAACACGGAGCATGTAGGAGTGCAGGGGTCATATCAGACTGCCCAGCAGTCCAAATATCCATGCCCCTGCAAGTGCCTAACTCTGCAAATGTCAGCAGATATGAGCGAGTCCGCTCAAATGTGTTTACACCCAACACTACACTCCCCCACATTAAAAAGCCCTGTACAAATGAAATAAAAAGTATAACAATTTTTTTTTATTATTCACCATATAGCTGCCCATATTTGCGCGTGTGTGCGCGGGTGTGCCCATTGCTTAGCTACAGTTAGCAATTTCGACATCGAAGAGCATAATAACAAATGTATATGCAAATCAAGCCAAATAGCAATAGCATAGTGGTAGAGCCTTTGCACAAAGAGGAGGCATTCATGGTTCTAGTCCCACCACTCCCCTTTTTATGTTATGTTTTAAATCAGTATATAAAATAATTCCTGACATATATGAATGAAATTTTATTAAAAAGCATTGAAATCACCAATGTATTAACAAACAAAATGTATATATATAAATATAAGAATGTGAGCAGCATTAAGGATATTGACATATAATTAATTGCCCATAGCTAAGCAGCGTTGTACTCAGCGCAATATAGTTGCCCATAGCTAAGCAATACTTTACCTAGCGCAATATAGTTGCCTATAGCTAAGCAGCGCTTTACATAGTTCAATAGGTTTGCACAGAGCTGCGCACCGTAGGGCAATGTTGGGCAACGTGGAGCAACATAGAGCAAAGTTGAGCAAAGTCGCCTAAACACAGTCACTCCCCCTAGCCTGTCTGAACATTAGTAAAATAAAAAGCAATGACAAGGCTCAAACCCGGGACACTGTGCACCATAATCAAAGTACTGAACCACTAAGCCATGACAGCTTAGCATAAACATGCACTGTTAACATACATATACTTATAAATGAAAGTTTAACCATTGCTAAGCAGGTTTGCTGTTAACCAAGAATTTTCAAAAATGGCCAATCACAAATAAGTGCGGGAAATGAGGAATATTTAAGCTCCATAGGCGGGAATACACGCCATAACTGGTTGTAGCTCCCATCTGCAGTCAGAATGGCTGGTGCTGGAGAGGGTACTCACTTTCGAGCGCAACAGTGGGGCATCGAGGAGTCAAAATACATGGTTTGGCTCCTTGTTCACCATCATGAGTCAAGACTCCTGCAGGGCCAGTTCCAAGGGACAGAGTACAAAGCGGAGGCTTGGAAGAACCGGTTAGCTCATGATCTCACCAGTGCCACAGGCATCCCTCGGACTGAGGAGCAGGTCCGTCACCACCATGCAGACCTGAAGAGACGGAAGCAGGTCCAACTGAACCGATGGATACAGGAGGACCATGACATGCAAGATGCCCTACTACTGAGTAGGTAGCCATGGAATGAAGTATGTAAGGAATGCTATTGTAGTCCATATAATGGATAGGTATGTCTCAATATCCCTTCATTTACTTCACGGCTGTAGGTGTCCATGCTGCGAATCAGCAAGCCTATGCAGATAGGCTGCTAAGGCTGTGCCACCAGGCAGGTTAGTAATTATTCTGCAAGTATTATCATATAAAATAAGTGAGAGAGCATGAAAAAGAGTGTTGTAACCCATTAATAAAGGTAAAATAAGTCTTGAATAAAGTCTCTGCATGTATTGTAATACAGAATAAGTGAGAGAGTGTGAAAATGTGTTGTAACCCATTAATAACGGTATAATAAGTCTGGAATAAAAGTATTCTGCATGCACCAAACTATGAAATGAATGAGAGAGCCACTACAAAAGTGTGTAATGTAATTAATAAAGGTATAATTCCTGGACTGTGTCACTTTCTTTGATATGTTGTTGTACCCTTGCATTATGGAAATAGTACAGTTGTATTAAGTGCTATCAATCCACAATTGTGTAGGTCCATATAAAGTGGATTACGGGAATGCCAGTAGCTCTTAAGCATATATACAGTCCTCAACTGTTGTTTCATGGCTAGCATGTACAGGTTAATCTGGCACATGAGTAGCTTCTGACTGTGTTCCCCACAAATGTCAGTGTGCTGCTAGAAATGTAGGGATCTGTGTAAATGTAGCTGATAATGTCACCTGAAGACAGCCAGATATGTAGATATATGAATATAAATTAAATATATAAATATGTAGCAGTAACATCTGCATCTTGAACAGTTTGTATGTCAAATACAGGTCAGGTAAATAAACAACTATCAAAACCCATTTCACAATGTAATGGACACTGCCTAGTGTAATACATGTAGGGGATATATACCTGCAGTTAGTAGGAATGTAGAGTAAAGTTATAAGTATATATAAGTTGTTAATGGAGTGATCTTTTTACACCCTACTTTATGGTCATAAATAATGCCATTCCACACCTAAATGGGTATGTGTAATCTGAAAAACTTTGTTGGGGCATATGTCCTATTGGTTCATAAATATCTGCATGTACTTTGATGCATGTGCCCTGTTCACATACCACAATCTTGGTGGCCTGTTGCCACCAATCAACCCTGCATGCTGTTGGAATGTCCACTGTTGTAATAAATATGCATGTGTTATGCTTGCTGTTCAACTGTTAGAATTCTTGTGTGTTGGGTTAATGGGAATACTACTGCATGCTGTTACAACTAATTTGGAATGCTGTTGTCTGTTACTAACCCATACTGTCATTAAATCCTGCTAAACATAGAATGTATGGGAAGGTCGGTCCCAGTGGACCCTCCTCTCCCACCTAAGCTGGCGATGGCACCTGGCACCAGCATGTCCGGTGCCCAGCCCAGGACCTCCTCCTTTGGTGGCCCTGTGCCACCTTCGGGTGGAAGCACTGCAGGGGATGGAGCTCATCCCCCTGTGCAAGCGTGGCTGGAGGAGTGCCACCTCTCACTCTCCGAACGGTCCGAGCTGTGGTGCGTAGGGAGATCAAGCGTTCAGTCGCTGATCCCCTACGCCAGCTCGAGGCAAGAGTGGCGTGACTCATGGGTGAGCCTGCCCCTCCTACACAGCCCCCAGCACAGCCAACATCCGGGCTGTGAAGGTGCAGTGGTGACTGCCCATGGGTGGGGATGTCAGTTCCACTGTTGCCATCTGTGGGCTCATGGGCTTGCGATTTCCAAACACCCTTCCCTGTCAATGGTGTTCACCCACCCCATGTGTCATATTCTGCTCCTGTATGCGTCTTGTTTGTCTTGTCTGTTTACCTCCCCAACCTACCTCCCGAAATATACCTATTTCCCCTACCCCACATACCACTCTCACCTAATTAAAAAAAAGGGGCAATCTGCTCCCACAAAAAAATTACGCCCCATACATAGCTGCCCATTTTGCACACATGTCCACTGGACACATACACTGAAATTTAATTGGCAGTACAACATACTTTGCTGTCCTCACCCCTCTCTCAGGGGGTGGAAGGTTTCAAAATTCCATCCAAATTATTAGTACATGCACAGCTGTTGCTGTTAAAGAAATGGGCAGCTATGGACCTTCCCTACACCCGTCCTGCACATCCCGAGCTGTTTTCCCTACTGTCTTTCCCTCTTTGTGCCCCTTTTTCACCACTTTCCTATCTCCCCATTTTCTTTTCTTTCAAAGAAATTAGCGTGGGGGTTAGCAGGAGTAAGCACTTTTAAGCAGTAGTTAGCAGGCTTGCGTGAGTGTGCACATGTGTGCGCTTAGCTAAGTATTGCTGAGCGTCGCGCAAACTCACGCAAACCCACTTACAAATGCTTAAAAGTGCCTTAGTCACTCTGCATATGTGCACTGGGGTGCCCATTGTAGGCCAAAGCAGTACATGCATGCGTGTTGAGTGTTACTGCTGGTGAATCCACCCCTGTATGAACTGTAGTACTACCTGAGGCTGTATGCCTAAACAGCACAGTATGGTGTACATCCACATTGATTGGAACCACTGTTCCATGTGTTCCCTGTAGTCCTCACAGATTACATACCTCAGGCATACGGTCTCATAAGTACTGACACACAGTACTGTAAGGTTCACAGGTAAAGGTCACCTGTGTTGCCATACCTATGTATCTGATATGTATGTCTGATGTGTGTGTGTGTATGCCTGTACCATGGTCTTGGTCATATGTGTGTTACAGGATGTAGGTGCGTATCTAGCAACATGTATAGTGTAGTACAGCGGTATGCCACCTACATTCATGAATGTGCACATATGTTAGGCAGGGGTCTGCCATCAACGACTAGTGTGGTATACCAGGGATACTGTCACTGGACTTTACAATCACTGTAATGGATTACACTTTTCATGATGCATTAGCATGATATATACCTCCTCTGTCTAGGTTGTGCATTGTGTCGCATACAGTGTGCCATGTACTGTTGTATAGTATTACATACTGTTGTAAGTTCGTTGCTGAGCAAAACGTGGTTTGATATATAGAGTGTGCCAGGCATTGTCAGGCAGTTGTAGGTTAAGTACTGACATGTGTTTTTGAAAATGTGTATCCTCTGACAGCCAATAGGTTGCTATATATGGCAGTTAATTGATATCTGTACATAAGAAATGTACGTGCGCCTCATGACTTGCTCACACATATTGTTTCATTGTCTTCCAGAGCTATGTCCCACCATCATAATCTCGCCTATATCATGGCAGAGGAAGAGGTAATAACATCCATCCTGGTGCAGCAGTATGCCCTGCTGTTCTCCAGAACCAGCCAGGACCAGCATGAGCGGACTGCGCTGTGGCAAGAGCTTGTCCGTCAGGTAAATGACATAGGCATGCATAACCGGACATATGAGCAGGTACGCCATCACTGCAGTGATTTAATAAGACATGTCCAGCAGCATGTGTCTGATATCCGCAGACAGCAGCTTGCCACAGGTGGGGGAGTAGCCATCCATCCCCCCCTCACCACAGTGGAGGAGCTGCTCCTGAGCCAGGTGGCTCCTGGCCAACAACAACCCCAACAACAAACGTGTGTCATCATGGAGGCCGGAGTCACCCAGCAAGCTGAAATGGAGCGTGCAGGTAGCATGACATAGTTGTAGACTGCTGTTACCTCAATTGTTAGAGCATGCTTATGTGAGATGTGTACTGTGTATTTAGACAATGTGGTGCCTAGTGTTGGGAAAAGGTAATAATTAGGAATACAATCTGTATGCCTGTGACTGCCAACTGTTGTACTACTGTACGATTGCAAACACACAGTAGCAATGCAACACTTGTTGCCACTGACAAAGTGTCTCATATCCTTGTAGGTCCCTCTGGTGTGACAGCAAGTCAGCCAACAAATACTGGTGAGTGTGTTCTACCTTTAATACTGCTAATTAAATGTGCATGTCATAGGTGAGGTGTAGGCCATGTACACGTAACACACATACGCATAATGCATGCTGTGCATGTTTGCTGTGTGACTATGCACATCCCAGTAATGTGGGTAGTTGCCTATAACACATACAATACACAGAGCATTCCACACAATTGTGGCAGCACTGATGTGGACCTTGGATAGGCAGAGTCGATACACATGCACACAACATACACAACACTGTAATACGCAGTACACGTTAACATGCTACACATGGCATATTCAGACGCCCGCTGTAAGGTCACACCACAGTATCCCACACTTCATCCACACAGCACACATAATATACCTGAGGGGTAAATGCCTCATATGCATCTGTGCGACACACTTCGACACATTACACATTCATGGTAGGCAATGCCCCCTATTGTGGACCTTAAAAACCCATGTAACAACTGGCTGTGAAATGGTGACTGTAGCCATGGTGCTGCATTTCCGGTACAGCATGGTATGTGCTGGTGTGGCACACATTAGTAGCATTGTGTGAACACATGATGCTGCATGATGATGGCTCATGGTAGTACACCCCATCCGGTTACAGTGACCACAGTTCAACACATAGCATTACCTGCTATGCATCTCAGTGTTGTGTGTGTGCAAACATAGGCACCTATACACAATATGCATAGCAATCACCACTTATACAAAGTAACACTTATATGTCATATAATGCTATTGAGTGTATAGGTCACATGACACACACTGTGTCTGTGTGATGTTTAATGTTGTAGTTGTGTTGTAGCATACCATGTCATGTCTGGCACTGGCATGTCCACAATATGTCCCACACTCACCATAACCACTGTACAATGGACATGTTGAGCAATGGTATTCCATCAGGTTAACATGCACCACTCATCCTGTGTGTACACATAGCATGCATGTGCTAATCATGTTGGATTAAGCACTTGGGCTTCAGACCGGTTGTTTTAGGAAGGTTTGTGGCCTGCACTGTGGGGGCAGGACAGGTAGCTTACATCCTTCTAAGTTGGGAAATGCTGATTGAGGGCTCAGTGTCTGTTATTCTAAAAGTGTATTTGGTTTAAGCACTTGGGCTTCAGGCCAGTTATTTTACATTAAGAAGGTTCATGGTCTGCACTCTTGTGGGAGGAGAGGCTGGACTCTGCCCTTCTGAGCTGGGAATTTCTGGTTAAAGGCTTATAGTGCCTGCATATTTGAACTGTTTCTTACTGAAATTGGGTCACCTTGTTTGCTGTAGCATAGACTAGATCCAGGCCTGCTGAATCTAGCTTTATTTGTATGCTTGTTGTTTGTTTGCTTGTTATTTCCCTGAAACGCTAATTCCACCTAAAACGTGGTTTTTCAGCGCTTCTGTGGATCCCTAGTGATATCTGCATTGCTTACTGTACTTATTTCCTTGTTTCACTTGAAAGAAAGTTACTGTTTGTCATTTTTGCATTTAAGTTACCTGTAACACATTGCATTTAAGTTACCTGGCACTTGCTCACTAAGTCAGCACTAAAAAATTAAAAGCACTACACCCTCACAAAACTCCCCTTGAGTACCTTGTTCCCCATTGGCCCTTTTTTCAATTATAAAGGAATTCCCAATACTATTCTAGCATGTCCAAAGGTCAGTTGTCAATCTCCTCTCCGGTCCAGCTGGTGAATCTGGGAATCTTGAGGCAATGTTACAACTGCCTCATGTACACAGACAACCCTCTCCTCCTCCCAACAAATTCCAACACGTGAGAGATGCAACCATATAGCCAAACTGGAGGCTAAGCTCTCTCAACTCAGTACTGGCGTAACCAGTCAGGAGGAGAAGGAAACCACACTCACTACAATTCCAGTCTCACACAGACCTACCACGACAGCAAACCAAACACATAAACACACAAAAACATAATCAGAGGCTCTAAATAAAAATCTGCCTAAGCAGCAGAGACCTCCAAAGCAGACACCCAAGCAACCGCTACCCCAAAACAAAACATGTGCAACACATAGCTCACAAAGCCAGTGTGCCGAACAGTGACAGCCCTTAAGGCTAAACAACACACCTGATACACTTGTAATAGGTGACTCTATCGTCAGGCACACTGACGTCCCACTCACCAGGCTGAACAAGGAGAAGGTCACGGTGAGCTGCCTGTCGGGCGCTAGGATCCGCCACATAACACACGCACTCAGGTCACTCCAAGGCAAGTACAAATATGACTCAGTCATTGTCCATGCTGGTGTGAATGACCTGAGACGTACCTCCCTGGACTACATGAAAAGAGACATAGAGGAGCTCTCTGAGCATGTAGCCCAGGCCGGTATGATCTTGACCTTGAGTAGCATCTTACCCTCACCAAGAATTATGCCACAATATGAAGACAAGATGATCAATTTCAACAATTGGCTTAAGTATTGGTGTCATTCAAAGGGGATCCAATGCCTGTCAGCCTGGGATGACATGCTCGACAAGCCACGATGCTTCGCTAGGGACGGCTTGCACCTGTCACCCCTGGGCTTTCAAATATTGGCAAAGGCTCTTGCTACCCCCATAGTGCCTTTTTAGGCAAGGCTCAAAAGACAAACCCACCTCCATAGGTATCACAAGGGATAAGAAATAAAGAGTAATGCTACTCAATGCCAGAAGTCTAAACCTCAAGATGCACGCACTCGAAACTCTCCTTAGCATGGAGAACATCGATATCTGTGCAGTAACAGGAACCTGGTTCAAGGCTCCCGAGAGCACCCCAGCACTACCAGGTTATACCTCATACCATGCTTTTCGGCCCCAAAACTTGGACCGAACCACAAAAGGAGGGGGAGTATCAATATTTGTCAAAGATACCCACACCTCCAGGTTGGTGGCACAGCACGAAACATCAGAGACTATCCATGTGCAACTAACAGTGGGTAAAACTGCCTTCCAGTTTATAACCTGCTACAAACCACCCTCCCAAACCCAGGAACCCCACTCGGCCTTCTTGAGAACACAGGAAAATATGAAGATCTCTCCAAACACCATTATATTGGGCGACTTCAACTACCCAAACATAGACTGGGAACATTACTCTAGCTCCAACACCCTAGCCCAATGGTTCCTAGAATTTATAAACTCAAATGCCATGGAACAACTTGTTACCACTCCCACAAGAGGGGAAAACATACTGGACCTGATCATCACCAACATGGGGACTCTATGCTCCAGACCAGAAGTGTATCCCTCACTGGTAAGATCAGACCATAAACTAATCTCACTGGATATTCACATCCTGACCCCACCCCCTGCCCAGAAAACCACAGAGAAAAACTTCTCTAAAGCAAATTTCACACTCCTCAAAACTGAGGTGGAATCCTTCAAAGCCCCGGGCCTGTGGAAAATATGGCCCAGACCGCAGAATCCTTTATAAACGCATTCTATGAACACCTTCAGGAATGCATGGATCATGCAATCCCAAATAAAACCAAGACCCAATCCTCCAAAGGCAGACGTCCTGTCTGGTGGACCCCAGCCATAAACAAACTATACAATAGAAGGAGGAAGCTACTACATGATAGAGCAAAATCCCAAAAGGAAGGCATCTCTGATCAGTATTAGCAAAAACTACGGGCACTCATAAAATCGTCTAAGGCCAGCTTCGAGAGAAAAATTGCACAGGACACTAAGGATAATCACAAGGCTTTCTTTAGTTATGTTAGGAACTTGGGTGGGAATTCCCAGATATGCTCAGAATTAGTCCAAAATGACAAAAAATACACCGAACCCACAGACATTGCCAACATCCTAGCTGACAGGTTCAGCAAACCCTCCCCACCAAAAGGGCGAATATCTATCCCAGCAGAGTGCTGCCCCCTGACATCTCAGATGCTCAGGTAAGAGCCGCCCTCTCCAAAGCAAAAAACACAGCATCAATGGGACCAGACAGTGTCCCGGGGCTGCATCCTACATGAACTCCAAGAAGAGCTAAACCCAAACATAAAACTACTGTTCAATCTCAGCCTTACTACAGGATATGCACCCAAAGAGTGGCGTACAGCAACTGTGGTCCCTTTCCACAAAGGTGGTGCTTCAACGGATCCTGGAAACTATCGCCCCATAAGCCTGACTAGCTTGGTCTGCAAAGCTATGGAAAGGATCATCATGGACCTCATAAATAAAGATATTGGGGACTTACAGACACTGGATCCTACCCAGTTCGACTTTGTTAAGGACAGATCCTGCCTCTTAAACCTAGTCAATTTCTTTGAAACAGTCACCAAGGCCATTGACGAGGGGAAGGTGGATCACACAGCCTACCTGGACCTCGCAAAAGCCTTTGATACAATACCCCACTTGGGCATTATAGATAAGCTCACCAGCTTAAATATAAACCCCTATGTTACTAGATGGGTTGCAAACTGGCTCAAGGACAGAACCCACATGGTTAGAATTGCTGGAGCCATGTCAGACTCCAAACCAGTTAGAAGTGGCATCCCACAAGGCTCAGTCCTGGGACCTCTCTTGTTCAGTATATATTTCTCGGAGGTACAGGCAAACACGGAAGGATTGTGACTGACCAAGTTCGCAGATGACTGCAAACTTGGCACCATAATCGACTCTCCAGCCAACACAAGCATCCTCCAAAAGGGCCTCATAGAAACAGACAACTGGTGCCAGAGCCATGGCCTCAAGCTAAATGCCAAAATGTGTATAGTCATCCCCTTTGGCAAAAATAAAGTGCCCACAAATTACCACATAGGTGGTAATCCATTAAGTACAGAAGAAGTAATTAGGGACCTGGGGACCCAAGTTGATAGCAATCTCTCATTTGACAACCACATGGCCAAAGTGGTTAGAAAAACATTTTATATAGCCCACCTAATCATGAAGGGATTCACATCAAGATCAGGGGAGGTCATTGTGCCTCTTTACTCATCCCTCATCAGGCCCATAAGTGAGTACAATGCCCCTTTTGGGATGTACCTTACCAGACACCTGCAGCAACTGGAAAGACCCCAAAAGTACCTCACCAAGAGGATCAAAGGGCTCAAACAGATGCCATATGCTGCCCGGTTAAAGAAACTCCAACTCTACTCAGTGGCATACCGCCTGCTCAGAGGCGATCTGTGCCTGACGTATAAAGCCATGTCCAACCCGGAATTAATGGACATGCTGCACCTCAGAAAATCCAAATCTCATCGAGCTACACGCCTGAGAGACTTGAACCTCAGCACTGAAATAAATAGGACATGCTGGAGGGACAGATTCATAACCCAGAGGCTCCCTCCACTCTGGAATAAAATCCCAGTCCAGGTTAGGCAGAGTCCCTCATTGACTCTCTTCAAGAGGAATCTTGATGAGTGGATGGGAGATCATAGGTTTACCCTGGGTATCACTTCTGTGTCACTGTTAGACAGAGGCACAGTATACCAACCTCTAAGAAGGGCATAGCAAAATTAATTTAAAATGGGTGGTGAAAGCCAAACACACTCTGGCTAGGCTTATAAATGCTCTAGGGCTGATAGCCTAGTATGAACCTATGAACCTATGTGTCCACAATTATCTGCTGAAGACACAGACGCTCTAATCAGAAATGGATATCTATGTGACACACAGATACACATCCAGCCATGGTATGTATACCTGTGAGAGATGGTCACAGAACATTGCAGAGCTTATAATACTTGCACAGCACTGCCGTGTCCATGTACACAGTACGTTCCATGGTGAGGCCAATCACTGAACAACAACACACATGCATCAAAGATATGTATACTGTTAATGGCAAGGGCTGTCAACACCCGCACTGCATGCTGCTGTGAAACACTCGTCCTGCATGCTGACACGTGTGATATAACGGTTTGCCTTGTGATACTGTACCCCACCCTCACCCACTATTGCGTATGTTCTGGACTGCTGGTGGTGTGTGTGTGTGTGTGTGTGTGTGTGTGTGTGTGTGTGTGTGTGTGTGTTTTAGTGATGAGTGCATTAGTGTGCATCTGTGCTTGTGTGCAAGTGTGCATGTGTGCATGTGTTCATGTGTGCATGTGTTCATGTGTCCATGTGTCCATGCGTGCATGTGTCCATGTGTCCATGTGTGCATGCGTGCATGTGTTCATGTGTGCATGTGTGCATGTGTCCATGTGTCCGTGTGTGCATGTGTGCCGACATCATGTACAGGTCATAAAGTGTGTTTTCTGTCTCCCTCTCACAGGTGCTGACCTTGGGCTGGTTCACTGCAGCAGGGAAACTGATGTCACCGAGCAAAACAGTGATACTGATGATAGGTGTGTTGAGGCACAGGCATGTTTGCCAGGGTCTGTCATTGGGCCACCAATCGACAGTACACAGCTGTCCACCCCATCCATGCATACAGTCATACTGCCAATACATCATTCACCAATGCCCATAGCTGAGGGACAGCGTACAGTTGGCATTGGCCAGGACAGTATGGTATCCATGGCACATGCATCCCAACACAGCAGCCATACCAAGATGTCTGGAAGGGTACCACATAGGCAGATGTCCAGGGGTTCTCGTAGGAGCACTGCTGTTCATCATGCCCCTGGCAGATGTGCCACAGGTCTGATAACGTCACACATGTTCCAGGCTGACATGGAGGCACAGGCATGTATGGAACGGTGCACCAGACAGGGACTAAGGGCACAGAGGGCACATAACACTGCTGTCATTGACCGTATCCATGACATAGCAGGTGCCATCTGTCATTACACAGAGGTCACTGATAGACGTTGGGGAGAGACATTAGATATCCTCTGCAATGTCATGTCCATGTGCATGGACAGTGCGGGATGGCTGAGTCGTTGATGTGGATGTATGCCAGCAACATCAGCAGCTGGCAGTCGCTGTGGACATCCCTCAAGCCACAGCCATTCCCGTAGTGCCAGTACCAGCCCCAGCAATGTTGGGGGTGGGCTGTCCATAGAACGTCCTAGAATACCACGTGCACGTGGCTCTGGACAGTCCCAGCAGGGACCTGTGTCCAGTGTACATTCATCCACCTCTGGGGATAGTACCCAGTCTGGCTTAGTACCTGATAGTGTCAGTAGCACCCCTGCCAGGCACAGGTACCATATCCGTGGCCAGAGACGGTGATCTGTGAAGTCTCGCAGGTACAGTCTGTGGCTGTCCCACTAATACCCGTATATGGCAGCCACATGGTAGAACTGTGTGCATGCAGACACACACACACATACTCCAGACACCTAGGGCTAACACATACCCACACACATTACATCAACATTGGCCCATTCCAGTATTCTTGCCCCTCACACACACACACACACACACACACACACACACACACACACACACACACATACATGTCGATTGGAAGGCTCACTGTAGGCCTCTGGCAAACCAACAACACACCCTGTGCATATGATGAAACCTGTGCCGCCTCCTCTCATCTGTAACATTGATGCAGGAACAGGCTACCATGGTGCTGATGCACAGGGTGTCTTTATAGCAGTAAAGCAATGTTAGCATGTTGTCAGCAGTACAGTGTAATGACATGCTTGAAGGTGTAGCTGAGCAGGCATGATTCATTAATGCTATGATTGTCATTGTAGTGTTGTTTACACCAGTGTTGGTTCCAATTGTGTATTGTCCAGACATGAGCCACTTGGTTGATGTGTGCAGTATTGGCAGCATGTGTTAGAGAGTGGACAGTATGTGTGGGATGTGTGTAGCACAGATTTGCAGGTGTACAGTTGTGAACATGGTTGAGGTGCACTGTCTGCATGTACGTGCATAGTGGACACATGGCCAGGGTGACATGCTCTGTATTACACATTAACACTCCATAGATTCTATTGGTGGCCAGTATGCATTGTACTACACACATTTCGGAACCTGACTACACATGTGTGTATGACATGGTTTGACACTGTGCTGTGGATGATACTGTTACTATCTATCATTGTTTTCCATTCTGGTAGTATACATCACTTCCACAGCCTGACCATAACCAATCATTAGATGATGTGTTGCCAACCGACACACAAATGTAGGACACACAGCTACATTTGGATCCTTCAGGTACTATACTATGCCAGTGACCACTGGTATTCACCTGCACCCATTACTGACACCACTCCTGTTTGGCATATAGCTCTCTTAGGTACAAGCAATCACAGTAGGGATATGTCCGTCCACGTCTGGTAATGCATACTGTGGCTTATAATGCATTCTCCAGACGAGACACACATCCTGCACATGGGTATCATACAGACAGATGCCTGTTGTCAAACCCATGCTGGAAAGCTGTAAGCCAAACTAAGCATAGTCATCCACCTTTACGGAACATAATATCCCCACAGTACCACATAGGTAGTGGCCAACAACATGATGAACAGGTACCAATGTGTACATGCAACCGAGTGTTACATCATCTGTCCTTTTTAATCACTTTTCCAAAGGTATGCTCAGACCCTCGGTGGATCACATAAGCAATAAGGGGCCTGCATGCATATCCACAAAGGTTGTTCAACACCTGTTATGAATAGTCATCATTGACAGACTTTGCTGCGTTTGAACAGGTCTGACATATACCTCAGCCATACACCCTCACACACACACATTCCAATAGTAACCGTAATGACTTTGTGTGACACAGATGACCTAGGCCAGGGATCACTGCAGTGGCTGGGCTTGTCTCAAGCATACAGATGTGACCTAAGGTCTGGGAAGCAGCAGCACAGTCTGGCAAGGATGACAGCTGTGTTCTTGGAGAAAGCAGGGTTCCCACACATGCAATAATTGAGGTAACATGTATGTATATGTATTTGCCACACAGCTAGCTCACATGTGCAATGCATACTGATATGTCATACAATAGTAAAAGGAAAACCCACAACACATTGACCAACAGTGTCACACACATATAGCACACACACACTCACCATGTGTAGGATTCAAACCCCTACCTAACTACTTCATGATACTAGAGGAGTACGCATTAACATGACGCCCTATACACATTACTGGGAGTTCTGTTTTCCACAGTTGTATTTGTAGGATGGTGACATCATCAGACTTGACAAAGGTTAGTTTACCACTTTTGAGGTGTTTCACTACTCTCATAAAAGGTTGCTCCTTCCCAAGGAGAACACACACATAAACACACACACACAGTTGTCCAGTGCAGGATTCAAACCCCTACCTACCTACTTCATGATTCTTGAGGAGTACGCATTAACATGATGAACACACACACACACACACACACACACACACACACACACACACACACACACACACACACACACACACACAGTTGTCCAGTGCAGGATTCAAACCCCTACCCAACTACTTCATGATACTAGAGGAGTACGCATTAACATGACGTGCTATACACATTACTGGGAATTATCCTTGCCACAGGTATATTTGTATGATGGTGACATCATCAGACTATACGACATGGGTTCCATTAGGTGACACATTAGATGGGCTACATTGAAGGAATGTCTAAACACTTTGGGTATGTGATCATCAAAGGTGAGTTTACTATCTACCTGTGTCCCCAGGGCCATAATGACTTTCTCTGTACATGCTGGATTGCCACCTATGTGGTAATTTGTGTGCACTCTGTTTTACCCAAAGGGGATGACTATGCATTCTTTGCCATTCAGCTTGAGGGCATAGTTTTGACACCAGGTATCTGTCAATGGAAGACACTTCTGGAGGATGTCTGTGTCATCTGTACAGTTGATTATGGACCACAGTTACCATTCATCTGCAGACCTGTTCAGTCATACACCTGCCATGCTTCCCTGTACCTCTGAGCAGTATCTACTGAACAGGTGGGGTCCCAGGACCAAGACCTGTGTGATGCCATTTGTGACTGGCTTAGAGTTGGACATGGTACCCGCAACTATGAATATGTGTGTTTGATCTGTGAGCCACTTGACCACCCATCCTGTGACATAGCTGTTAATGTTCAAGCGGGTACACTTGTCCATGATGACAGAGTGGGGAATGGTGTAGTAAGCCCTTAGTGAGGTCCAAGTGTGCTGTGTGGACTACTTTCACCTCCATCTATGTTCATGGTAACTGTTTTAAATAACTCAACTAGGTTTGGGAGCCAGGCTCTGCCTTTAACAAGGCGAAGTTTTGTATATTCCAGTGCCTGGAGATCTCCACTGTCTCAGTGTATGGGTTCCATGACAATTGGCTCAATAGCTCTGTGGACCCGGCTGAGTAGACATGTTGGCCAGTAGTTTCCAGGTTCTGTTTTGGCACACCCTTTGTGGAGCTGGATGACTGTTAGTGTACGCCATTCTTTGGGTACATAGCCTGTGGTATGGTTGAGTCTGGACAGTGAATGTAGATGAGTGTGTAGTTCCTTATGGGCCTAGTGTGAGACGCAGCTTGGGACAGCATACAGTCACATTGATGCTATGTTCTTAGCTTTGGTGAGGGCTGTCTTTACCTGCATGTCCATGACGTCTGGGTCTTTGCATCCTTCTGTGATGGACACAGGCCCTTTTGGGGGTGATGGGGGGGGAGTTTACACTGAACTTGTACTCCTGGATGTGGGCAATGAAAGTTGGTTTGGTGTATTTCATTTCTTTTTTTCAGTAGCTGACAGCATATTTGGAAGTTGTCACCTACATGTCTGGTATAGCGACCAAAGGCTTTGTGGTTGTTATTCTTACATTCCTTAGCTATTTCTTATTAGAAACCCTTCTTGGATTATTTTATGAGCGATCATTGTTTCTTCCTGATAATGATCAGTGATGCCTTTGCTATAGTGAAGTTGGATCTATCATGTGTCCGTTTCCTCCTTCTCTTGTCTAGCTTATTTATAGACAACAAACACGTGCTTGTTGTCCTACTTTTGGAGGAGTGCATCTTGGTTTTATTTCTGATGTCTCGTTCCATGCATCCCTGTAGATGCTCATAGGATGCACTTGTAAATGTTTCTGCAGATTGCATACCATTATCCTGTAGCAAGAGGTCTTCAGAACTTTCCACTTTGCTCTTGGGAAGTGTGCAATTTGCTTTTGCAGATGTCTTCACAGTGGTTTCACTGACTGGGTGTGGAAGTGGAATGTGGATGTCCAGTGTGATTACTTCAGGATCCGATATTCCCAGCGAGGAGTTTATCTCTGTTGTGGAACACTGGTACCCCATGTTGGTGATGATCATGTCCAGTATGTTGTCACCTGCAGTGGACATGCTGCCGGCTGTTCCAGGGTGTTGGAGTTTCTTAACTGTAGGACACATTGGGCAAAGGACGTTGTATATGAGTAATTCACACACTCAATGTTTGCGTAGTTGTAATCTCCTCATATAATGGTGTTTGATAGGACCTTTATATTTGCCATTGTTCTCCAGAATACTGTGTGAGGTTCCTGAGACAAGGTACGTGATCTGTAGCAGGCTACAATCTGATGGGCAGCTTTGCCCAATGTTAGTTGCACTTGCATGGTCTCCAAGGCCTCATGCTGTGCCAGTAACCTGAAGGTGTGGATATCCATAAAGTGAATGGCTACACCCCTTCCTTTTGTATTTCACTCGTGGTTTTGAGTCCAAAGGTCAAAGTGATTGTGAGTGTTTTACGTGGATCATATCCAGCAGCTCTATGTTTGAAATAGCTTTGTATGTTAGGCAGTGAACACCTCTGAGTAGGCGATATGCAAGGGAGTACGGATGGGGCATTTTGTAATGGTCTGTGTATGGCATGTATTTCAGGCCAATAATGCTCTTTGTGAGGTATTGCTGCTGGCTTTCCAGTTGTTGTAGTTGTCTTGTGATACATAGCAACAGTGGTGTTGTACTCTTTTAAAGTTCTAGTGAGTGGTGAGTAGGGGGGAAAACTGTCCTCTTTTATTCTGCATGAGACGCATTTTGTGATGAGATGTGCCACATAAGAGAGTTTCCTGACTGCTGTGGGAATGTGCTCATCACAGTTGTATCCACTGTCCACCTGTGACCCAGGGTCTGTTGTCACACTTACAGTGTGAGGTATACTACCACCTATGTTATAGTTCTTGGCTACAGAGATTTTAACAAAGGTGATGATAATGCACCTTTTGGCATTGAGCTACAGCACATGGCTTGGACAACAGCCATCTGTCTCAGTGAGGCCCTTTTGTATGATGTCCACATCTTTAGTGTTGACAATGGTGGCTCCTAGTTTGCAGTCCTCTGGAAACTTCAGTTGCCACAGACCTTCCATGTTAATGTTTACTTCAGGGTAGTAGATACTACACAGCCTGGGAAGTTATCTAGTCCCATGGCTGCTGTGATACTGGCTTTGTAGAGTGTTGTTTACCTGTGCAGCCATGATGACAGCAACTTTGCAGTCTTCCATTATAGACATGTGCTCTTTCATGGGTGAGAGGGGGTAAAGTTAACACTGATCCTATCTGCCAGGATGTTGCCAATATCAGTAGGCTCTGTACATTTAGTGCAATTGAGCTGTGACTCAGAACAGTTCTGAGTGTAACCATGACTTGGACCTGTCTGTTGGGCAGAGATCTCCTGCATAGACAGTATGCAACAGAGTACATCTTGTGTTACATTCATTCTTGTTGCATGGGGCAACTATTTGAGGCCAGTAATCCTCTTGTTAAGGTACTTCATTGGTCTTTCTAGCTGATGAACGTGACTAGTCAGATTCATTGCAGGTGTGTTGTGGTACTCTCTGATAGGTCTGATGACTGCTGAGTAGTGGCAACCTCTTATGACCTACATGCACAGACCTTGGCAGTTTGTGTGTACACATAGCAGGATTTTCAGACCACTTTGTGAATGTGTTTCTGGAAGTAGAGATGACTATACACATTTGTCCATGGATCCCTTATTATCACATCCGTATTTAGCCTGTGTGTGTGAGCATGCCCAGTATGACCTTTCAGTGTGATGCTGAATGAAATCCACTACATTTGTTGGAGTGTGTGAGCATGCACAGTATACACATTCATACTATATGTGTATGGTAAATCAAGGTGTATTTTTACAGCAGGCCTCACCTTTGTGTCATAGATCAACAGGGATCATGCTGTGCCTGCAGGGCTTCCATGAGACACTTTGCATAGACTTATCAATATTTCTACATACAGGGGGGACAGCTATTCTTTGTACATTTCTACCCGTGGGCACACCGGATTGTTACTGTGGGTGTACATAGGATGTGGGTTTCAACTGACACTTATACACATTTGCTGTGCCTGCACTGCTATGTACAGGACACCATTACAGTCTGTACTGTTGCCTATTGTACTGGCTTAGGGCATACTACTGTACTACAGATCTTAGCGTCCACTGTCACATATATTAGCTTGCGACTTCATAGCCTACACATCCCACATCACAACGCCTGGCCTGATGTTCTCTGTCTGCATAGGTGTGTGGGAGAGGTTACCCATTTGCCTCATTAGGGGCATGATACAGCATTGCTTTGTGTTTGCATTAGTGTACAATTTGTCCTGCTGTGTCTGTGCCACTGTAATGCTATCATGGCTTAGTGGTTCAGTACTGTGACTATAGTGCACAGTATCCTGGGTTCAAGCCATGTCACTGCTTTTTATTTTCATGCTGGCCAGACCAGACTGCTAAGGAACAGTAAAGCAGTTATGAGCATGTTTAACTGACTTTGCTCAACTTTGCCCGACCTTGGCCAACATTGCACAAGCAATTTTGCTTACATATACTAGATATTGGTAACAGCTGCTTAGCACTGCTTTATATTGCTTAAAGCATGGCAATCATGCCTCAGGTGGTGCTGCAGGGCTGCCTATGTTGGATGCACACACTACACTCCCTACACGTTTGGAAACAGGTAGTGTCAAGTTAGACATCCCTTTTATTTTATGTGTGAGTCAGAGAGAGGTATCATTTCCAGGGTTCCTACTGAGCCAGTGTATGTGCTATGCGTTGCCTCTTTGCCAAGGCCAAGGCATACTGGGCACGCCTCCTTCTGCCTACTGGGGCAGGCTCAGGTTGTTCCTCCTCCAAGTCATGCTGTGCCTGTGCAGGTCTTGACAATGGTGGGGGGCTGTTTAGCCCTGCCCCATGCTGTTCCTGCTGCAGCTGTTTTCGCAGAATCATATTGTGTAGCATGGCACATACCATGACAATTTGGGTACATGTAGTTGGTGAGTACTGCAAGGCTCCACCAGATGTGTCCAGGAACCGGAACAATGACTTGAGCATCCCAAACACAAACTTGTTCTGGTGTGTGTGCATTTCTGATGGGTGTCATCAGCCACGGCTCCAGTGCGTATCCAGCATTCCCCACTAGGTGACCATCAGGGATGTCCCCATTGGCAAATGTTTGGTACAGCTGCATCAGATGCCAGATTTGGGAATCATGGTAGCTTCCGGGGCAGCCAGCACACACATTCAGTATTATGCCCTGGGCATCGCACATGACCTGGCAGTTGATGGAGTGGAAGCCCTTGCAGTTGATGTAGGCCCTACCCCACTCACCAGCTGGTGCTTTGATGTGTATGTGCATGCAGTCAATTGCACCCACTACCTCAGGGTATTCCGCTATTTGCTGGAAGAGACGCATATTGCTGGCCAATACCTCACAGGAATTGGGGAAATATACATGATCACCGACATGTGCTGACATGGCATTCAGGAACTGATGCAGTACCCTGGATGCTGATGCCTGTGAAATCCCCATCATATCACCAGTTGGTCTCTGGAAGGTACCTGTTGCTAGTATTCTTAGGCCAACACATACCTTGGTTTCCACTGGGATGGATTCCCCTCTGTTGGTTCTGTGTGTGAGGCGTGGCCTGCACAGCTCAACAATTTGCTGCAGGAGCTCTCTGTCCACTCTATAGCGCTCCACTATCTCCAGCTCATGTAGCCCCTGGTAGGTTACCCTGGGTCTGTACACTCTTCTCCATCTCCTCACTGTGGGTTGCTCAGCAGCATTCACATTGGCACCACCCTCAGCATCTTGCACATGTCGCCTTATAACAGCAATGGCAGCCCCTAACATTTTTACCTCTCAGTTTAAGCTTTTTAAGTTTTCACTTCTCTTTGTTGACTGCAGTGTTTCTGAGAAAAACATGGGGGAAATGTTGTTTGCATAGTTTTAAGTGCTGGGCTGGGCTAGTGTACTGCCTGTGTAATTGGCTGATTCTGATTGATTTCACCTGGCAGCTCTGCTAGTTCTTCTTGGTTAACTTCCTACCACTTCTTTTCCTTCCTTTTCCGTTTCTGTTTCCACAGGGGGCAGCGCCGCGCAAACATGTGCAAACGCACGCACACAGGCTTACATGAGCTTACACAGGCTTAGGTAGGTGCACATTCGTGTATACTGGCTTAGACAGCTGAACACAGGCTTACATGGGTGCACACAGGCTTAGACGGGTTTACACGCGCGCACACATGCACACACAGTGTAAGGAGCTTTGCAAGAAACTTTAGTGATAGCCACGGCATACACCTTTGGTTTCTGGGTTTCAGTTTAGACAACTGTAGACACACCTCTCCTACTCCTGAGTAACTCACAGCAAACACATGCCACTCTGCTCCAATAAGCTTACAGTCTTTTTGATACATACCCCCCCCCCATGATGTCACCCATCTTCTACTCTGTTCCTCCCCTTATCCTACTCTTACACTCTAGGGACATGGTTCACATAGCAGGAAATATTGGGATTCACTATCCTTATCCTCATTTGCATAGGATTGCCTACTAATGCGTGGTTACATCTCTCACACTGAGCTTCCCCCCTTAGCAACCACTACTCAGTAACCATGTTGTCTTCAGGCTGCCATTCACTTGCATGGCAGATGAATATTTTGAATTAAATCATATTTGTGGCTTTTAAATTCTTGATTTTGTGATTTTTAGTGTGCCGCACGTTTGCGTGGCGCTGCGTTACACTTAAACATTAGAGATTGAGGAAAATAAAATATTTTTATTATTTTGCAACACATAAAAATGCCATTGGCCATATATTTGGCCAGTGGCATGCTTCCCCAACTGGATGCATCCTTTATTTGGAGCTGTCATGGCTCCGTTTTGCTATTTGCAGAATGGTACTCAGTTGCCAACCAAGTACATTTCTGCAAATAACACTACCCTTACTCGGACAGGTTAGTGTTTCCTGGATCGCAAATTTACCTCATTTGCATAGCTTTCAGCAGCAAATGAGGTAATTTGCATAAACTAACCCTGTCCGTGCAAGAGTCGTTTTAGGAGCTCTCTTGCACACCCCTGCCAACTGTTCCTGGATCGCTCGGCAGACATGTTGGCTGCATGGAGTCTTACTCTACTCTTAGACTCCGTGCAAGCCTTTGTGAATCCAGCTCTCTGTTTCATGAACAGATTGAATAGGATACTAATTTTATAAGAATACTTCTTAAAAGTTATGAATGCATGGTTAAATAAAGCTTTTATGTATAAATATTTTTGCAGTGGTACACATTTTTGTATGCAAAAGGAAAGATGAAAATAAAGTTCTGCAATATAACTGAAATAAAAACATTCTCACTGCGCTCCTTGTCTAGAGCTACTGTAAATTGGTGAATGCGCTTTGTTGCACTTTTTTTTGGTATCTTCACATACCATTTTTACTGATACTGTCCCCACCCCCAGTACCACCACAGGCACACAATGTTCACATCCTTCTACCGGCCTTTATCTTTTCTTACATAACTTGTTTTCCTCACAAATCAATGAAACAAGTTCTCACCTTTTCCCAGAATCCCTGCTCCTGACACTAGAATGTATTCCCTTCCTCCAGTTTCACATCCCATAGTAATAACAGTAGTAATAAAGTAGTAATTGATATATGTAAATATTTGCTAACAATGCAAACCCACCAACCACAAAGTTCTCTTTCCCAAAGCAGTCCAATTGAACTTCCTAGTAAAAAGAGTTTTCCACAGTCAAACTGTTTTGCAAACAGATACTGGGGAACTCTATCAATGACAGACTTTCTGCCACCCATTTACCACTGTATTTCTATTTCAATAAGTATGCACTTATGTTACTTTGAATTTCTTCATATTGCATACATAAAGATATTTCGAACCCTCCTTGCTAGGACATCATGTGAAGTCCCAGCCTTTATCTACTCTAGTCTTGCCATCAAGGACCTTTGCGCTGCTTCTTTTTATTTTTCACAGCATCACTAGTTTTGGATTGGGATTCAGAATTTCAAAAATCAATAGCAAAAGAAATACATAACTTCGAAACTGACATTTATTCTCACATTTGGTGCAATGACAGTCACTGTTTGTAGGAAGCAAATGTATCAGCAAGATATGAAGTCTGTGTACCTAATATCAGATGCAGAATGTACATGTTCAGGCTGTAGTGATAAAGGCCTTGTTACACTCCTTTCAGTATTTCCAGAACTTCAGTTTGATTTCTTCATAGGTAGGTACTAGGCTATCGGCCCAAGGGCCTACGTAAGCCTAGCCAACAAGGTTCCCTGGCTTACACCATCAAGCAGAGACACAGAAGTGATCCCTGGGGTGTATTTCCTATTTCCCATCCACTCAAGATTTTTCTTGAAGAGTGCTAATGAAGAACTATGCTTGACATAGATGGGTAGCCTGTTCCAGAGTATGGGAAGTCTCTGGGACAGGAATCTATCCCTCCAGCATGTCCTGTTTCATCAGTATCATAGCTGAAAAGAAAATCATAATGAGGTAAAATGCAGAGGGACATGTCTCTGACATAGCATGAAATTCTCACATCAGTATCATACTTACAAATGGATTATTCCTATTTAACTGTATGAAATGCACACTTCCTCAGTTTTAGAAGTGGACTGCAATTGTTGAGGCACAATAAAAATATGCCAACCAGATTGAAGGCATGCACAGGAAAGACATCTATATTAAAAGGTAAAGTTATTATTGATCTATATTGACAGCTAATAGAACCCCCCAATATGCAAGATACATTTAGGGAAACCCCAGTTTTACCAGGATACAGAAAGCACAAAGGATGATAACGTTCATTGTCTTTATCAGAAGCCTTAAAAATTACTACAATATTTGAATGGGTATAATCTTCAAGAAAAGAGGCAGGGTGGGATAAGATAAAAACATTTAATTATCTCAAGGTAACCTCCAGAGTCCAATCTGAAACACTGTTTAAAAAGTATAGAGCTGTAGCAACATGACAACACAGATGATTAGGACAGCCTTCCCAGTGTAGCTACCCTCATGGTGTAGAAGCAGAAAGCACTGATTACATAGCAGGTGACCCAACTTCAAACAACAGCTCAAGTACCTGTGGGAGCTGGTGGGGATGGATTGGAGTAAGCAACCATTGCCATGTCACCTATCCTGGGAGCAGAGAGGTGGTTGTGACTCACCACATGGGTGACACCTACTAGAAGCAGTTTGTTTTGAATCCAGTGGAGCTCAAGATTATCAAGCCCACACTGTTAAATGCAGTTGCAAAGTATGCTAGGATTAAATCAATGAAGAGCTCAGTAGGACTACCACAGGAGAGGGGTCTTTCTTCCACAGAAAAATGTAGGTTACTCTGCTGGACCAGGAAGCTAGACCACTCCTACTATGCAGCTCTCACTGTAGAGTGAATGATCTGACTGGAATTCCCAGGCAATAAAGCTCTTGCCAAGCCTAGGTATGCCTGTCTCCTGCTAATGTAAACTGAAAGGGCACACTGGTGCAGGTACAAGATTGAGGGAATGTAGGATGGGCAAAAAACAGAAAAAAAAACCTTCCCAAATACTTGACGAAGCAATGGCAGAATGCAAGAATGCAACGGACAGGCAAACAGCTTTTGGCATTATGTGCTGAGAAAAAAACGCTATGATACTGCTTTTGTGGGAGCTGTTACTGGGTTAGCCAGTCAGCATCTTTCATCAAAATCTGTTTCAATATTTGTTTCTCTTCAATAATGTTTCCATATCTTGCTCATTTTTATACACCATCTTCTATATGGTACATTTAACTGAAATAAATGCCTGTGCTGTTTTTCAAATGACAAGAACCTCTTATGCTGAATCAAAAGACAGTACAGGAAAGAAAGAATGCCTTCTAATGATGGATCACCATGAACACTGGTCACACATAAAAATCTTTTACAAAGTATAGTTCAGTCCTTACCTGCATCAGTGATCTAGGAATGTCAATACTAAGACATATAGTACATTAAAAGCATACTGGTGTGATTTTAAAATGCTGGCTGATGGTGGCAATCATGTTATGATAAACCACACCACAGTGCTGCCAACAGTTTAAGCAGTATTAACATCTTCAGCAATGGCAGCAGTGTAGTATCAATGTAAAGCAAGCATCTCTGATCATCCTGCTGCAACAGGGCTAGGCACAGGAAATCCCCAGCTTCGTGTATGAGCTATAGAAGCAAAGAATTTATTAGTAATGTTTCTGATTAAATCACAGAGTAGCAGTGTTACAATGCAAATTGCAGATAAAGAATGGAAAGATGAAAGATGGAACTGACAATTAGTAAGAACAGAGCCAAAGAAAGCAATCAGATACTCAGTTAAATATAAAACAGAACTTTTAACTTTTTAATTTCAAGTTATTTTGTAATGAAAATGTGCCGAACTGCAAAGCAGGGATGATTTCCTAAAATGCTGTTACTACAAAAGGCAAATAACACTGCTGTCTACTGCCTAAATTGTGCAATAGCTGACACATTATGGACAAAAAGTCTTCCTACATTTCCTAATATCACTTGGTATAAGAGGAGATACCTCAGAATTTACATTTCATAAAGCAACAATGTGAAGTTGTTCTATCTCGCCTTCATTCTTACTGATGGGTTTGGAGCTGATCCTCAGCTCCGACTCAGCAAAAATGCAAAGTCTCGAGGTCTTCAACTAGCTCGTGGCCTACTCTCTATCCCATGATGCAATGGTGCCTCCCTCAGATCTCATTTGCCGCTGCAACAGATCGTGTATTTCACCAGCTCTGGCCAGTGAAATTTAAGTATTTTTCTTGCTGTATACTTATTATTAAATTTTTGTCTTTCAAATTTAGCTAGTAGTACTTTAGATTAGTTAGTTTGGTACAGGAGAATGATCCATAGTGCTTGTGCACTCCTTAGTTTATTGGAACTTTTCTTCGTTGTGTGGCCATTTTATTAGGCCTAGTTTAAAAAAAAAACTCCCTTCCCTAAATAGTGTGTCCTTAAATATATATATATATATATATATATCTATATATATATATATATATATATATATATATATATATATATATATATATATATATATATATATATGTGTATATATATATTTCATAGTTATTTGCTGTGCTTTTTTCTTGATAGCCTAAACTTAGAGGCTAATTTCTTTCCTATGAGCCCGTTTTATTCTTAGGGGTGAGTTGTACTTAAAAGGGTTGATTGCCAGTTTAAATTAGAAGGCTTTATAACTTCCCTTTGTGAGTGTGTGTGTGTGTGTGTGTGTGTGTGTGTGTGTGTGTGTGTGTGTGTGTGTGTGTGTGTGTGTGTTTTGTAGATTGCTGTTTAAGCCCATATTTTTTTAGGGCATCAATATATATATATATTGGTAGTGTTCTGACCTATTACATATAGTTTTTTGCTGTGTGGATTGTTTCTTATTTGTAGCATGTCTCAGCAAGAGAAATCAAAGTCTGGATTTAAGAAATGTCCTAAGTGGACAAAAGATCTTCATAACTAATGGACACTCAGAATGCGTTTATTGCTTAGTGAAATTCACCTGCAAGAGGACAGTTCCATTTGCCATTATATTAGCAGTAAAGTATTGCATGAAAGGAAGTGTAAGTTGATTGCTAGAGGTCTAGTAAAATATTCCTTTCAAGAATCACTAGACAAAGACAATACCCAGGACAAGATGTCAAAATCTTCAAAAACTTCTTCCAAAATTTCTTCTGGGTCGGAGCTGAAGAGAGGTTCATCGACCTCTAAAGTGACAGATAAAGCATCTGTGTCGGCTCCACAAGTTCTGGAACTGGCGGTTGTTGTTGTTGGTAGAAGCCAGTCCCTGGTATTAGAGCCGGTATCTACTACCCTCAAGTCGCCTATCCTCCAATCAGTGGCATAATCTGTAGCCTCTTCTTGGTGCTCAAGGATTTTGGACATGGATGTGGATCATGTGGTGCAGAGGCTTATGGCCAAACTTTTGTCGGGGCTGACCCTCGGGGCTTCAGAACCATCCAAAACCCTTCCTGCTTCTTCCATTCCTCCTCCAATCCAACTCAAGATTTTACAGCAGGATTGTTTGGAGCTGATGATTGTGGAACTATCAGGGTCGACACCTGTTCCAGGCCTGTTGGTTCTGACAGCTCAGACTTCCTTAGTGTCGACTGTGGAGTCTAGGAGCCGACACTCACCAGTTGGGTCCGGAGAAGATAGTCATACCAATTGTTCGGTTCCGACTTTACCTCTTGGGGCTTTGACCTGCATAAGTTTTGTGCCTAACTCAGGCTCAGAGCCCACAGCTTCAGTGTGGAGGGAGTCACCTGCCTATTTGGATTCAGGGGTTCCTTCTCATCAGCCGGAGGGATAGATTCCTGTCCCAGAGACTTCCAATACTCTGGAATAAACTACCTATCTATATCAAACAAAGCTCCTCATTAGCACTCTTCAAGAAAAATCTTGATGACTGGATGGGAAATAGGAAATTCACCCCAGGGATCACCTCTGTGGCTCTGCTTGACAGTGGCACAGGAAAATTATTTTCTTGGGTGGCAAAAGCCAGGGTACCTTTTTGGCTGGGCTTGTATAGGCCCCAGGGCGGATAGCCTAGTACCTACCTATGAACCTATTAGGAGAGTATTGCCCCCTCGGGAAGTCTCATCATCAGGACCAGTAACCTCCTTCCCTAAAGCACCTGTGTCTGCCTCTGCTTCACAGATCTCACAAAAGTGTAGAGACCCAGAGCCTCAGGATGCCCCACTGGGTAAACCCTGCTCTTCTGAGACCTCACCAGAAGCCCCCACTGATGAGGTTCCCAGAAAGAGGTTATGCAAGAGTAAGTATCTGGATTCCCCGCAGGAATCCTTCACTTCAGACACTGACTTGGATGAGTCAGAAGGGTCCCCACAGTCCCCCTCGGAGGATATCTCCTTCACAGATATCTTGGAACTTCTTAAACAGAGGGGTGGTTGGAAGCACATTAATCCTATTGATGATGAGTCTATCCTCCTGAAAGCTTTTGGGTCTCAGCCCTCCACCATTTGGGTGTTTTTGCCTTTTGATGAGCTGATGGAACTGGTCTCTTGAAAGGTGTGGCAGTCCCCGGATACCATGGAACCTGTCCCTTGGAGGCCTAATAAATTTATAACTTCCCCACAAGACAAGGCTTTTCTAACCAAAGGAGTACCTGTCAATGCTGGGTCTATATTAGATCATCGAAACAACAGAATTTCAAATGATCTAATATCAAACCCAATATCGCGAATGCTGAAAACAACGAAGCTGCACAAAACTGAATTCTTTCCTAGGGAAAGAATTTGGTTGGCCGTTGTTGTGGCTTTGCTGTTTTCAGCAATGCGGTGGAAAGTTATGGGTTGGGTTAAGATAAGTGTGTGATTGTGACAGAATTTGGGGTTAGGGGCAGGTTAAGTGAGTTAGGGTTAGGGCATGGGTGAGGTGAGTGTGCGATAGTGAGAATTTGGAATTAGGGGTGGGTTAAGTGAGTTAAGGTTAGGGCGCGGGTGAGTGTGCAATAGTGACGGACATTAGGGTTAGGGTCTGGGTTAAGGTAAGTGGATAGATAGTAGTGTATGTGCAGTGTAGTGTAGGGTTAGATGTAATTTTTAAATGTATGTGTGTGGATTACTGCTTTTTAGTGTGCTTGTGGTGTGTGTGTGTTTCTCGGAACAGCAACTTTTTTCCCTGGGAAAAAAATTTCTGTTTTAAAGTTTCGATATTGTTAGGGTTTGGGTTTTGCAGTTCGACATTACGGCATTCGATAATGAGCCATTTCGATGATCTGATATAGACCCATTGATGCCATGGTGGTAGAAGCAGCCACCAAGAAGGAACTGTCAGAAACTTCTATGTCTGTCCATCCTCCTAATAAGGATTCTAAGATCATGGACAGATATGGAAAGTGCATGCTTAGTTCAGTGACCTTTGCCCTCTGATCACTAAACTATCTCACACATTTTACTAGATTGCAAAGAGATCTCCTAAAAGAGCTGGGAGATACTTCACAGGGTTCAGTAGCTGCAACGGTATCAGATAAAGTATCTTCCCAGCTCTCTACCCTTAATTCCATAGTAAACTTGTCCATGCATCTGGTCTCATACGCAGCTGATGGAGCGAGTAGAGCAGTGGCTTAAGGAACAGCTCTTAAGAGATATTCCTGGATGCGCTTATGCCCATTTGTGGAGCCCTTTAAGTTATCATTTATCAACACCCCCTTCGATGGCTCATCCCTTTTTGGACCCAAAGTGAAAGAAACGCTTATCAGGAGTGAACAAGATGGAAAGAATCTGTCTGCCGTCGAAGTACGTTTTTCCACACCTACCAGACTTTACTTCAAAGGTCAGAAAGGAGGAACAATGTACTTCCATAAAACTCAAGGAGCCCTTCATAACACTCATGATGAAACCCCATCCAGAGGCAGAGGAGGGGGCAATAATGGAAGACGCCATCCACCCGGCAGAGGGGGTCCACAGAACCTGGGTGACAGAGATCAGTTCTTTGGGAAGCCCTATCAGTGCTCCTGAATGGATACCCACCTGTCCATCTCTGGAGGCAGTCAGGGGATGATTATCTTTGTACCCAGACACCTGGCTAAAAATAACAAAAGACTGCTGGATACAAAGCATCATATCCAGAGGATACTCTATTCCCTTTGCCACCCCACCACCCCTTGTAAGAAAAATCACGGATGTTCCACCCAGTCACAGGGAACAAGCAACCATAGAGATTCAAAGGTTGCTGGACAAGAGAGTCATCCAATCAGTCCCAGCAGACCAGAGAGGATCTGGGACTTACTCAAGGTTCTTTTTAGTTCCAAAGAAAACAGGGGACTGGAGACCCATTTTGGATCTCAGCAGACTGAACAAATCTGTCAAAAAGACAAAGTTCCATATGGTCACGCTACAGTTGATACTTCCTTTTCTAGGAAAAGGCAATTGGATCTGCTCGATAGATCTCCAGGATGTGTACTGCCACATCAAAATAGACAGACCATCCAGAGATCATCTGCGCTTTCAGCTGGGGGCCAGTCACTACCAATTTTGAGCTCTGCCCTTTGGTCTCACTATGGCCCCCAGATTGTTCACCAAATGCATGGCAGGAGTCATGGCTCACCTCAGATTTTAGGATTCCAGGTGTTTCCATACCTAGATGATTGGCTCTTCACTGCCACCACCAGGCATCAACTCATGCAAGCAAGGAACAAACTTTGAACCTCTACAGTCAGTTGGGGATTACCATGAATTCAGAAAAATCTGCCTTGTTGCCATCGAAACATACAGCTTTTATAGGAGCAGATCTAGATACTGTAACCATGACCTTAAACCTTCCACCAGAAAGGGTTTGTGTTCTACAAAAACAGGTCCTGAACCTTCTCTCAACAGAAAAAGCTCCAGGTTCAATGGTGCTCAAGTTGTTGGGGACAATGGCGGCAGCAATCATTCCTTTAGGTCGAATGCATATGCATATACTGCAATGGCTCCTGTTGACACAATGGTCTTTCAAGAACTTCCAATGTCACATCATATTGTAATAATGACCTCATGCAAGAAGGACCTTCGGTGGTGGCTGACATCTCATCAAGTAACAATAGGTCACCCCTTTGTTCTACCCACTCCTATTGCCACTGTGACCACGGATGCCTCCCTGATAGGGTGGTGGGGGCATTATCAGAGAAGAACAACCCAAGGCACATGGAAGGAACATGAGGCTCATCTGCATATCAATGTCCCACAGATGAGGGTGGTTCTTCTAGCATTGCAGTCCTTATAAGACTCTTCCTCTAGGGACTATTGCAATCCAGAAGGACAACACATCAGTGGTCTGGTACATAAACAAACAAGGAGGAACCAGATCTTACCCTGTATGTTGAGAGGCCCTGAGAGTATGGCAGTAGGTGACTTCCACCCAACACTTTCTGACAGCAATGCACATCCCTGGGAGGTCCAATGTGATAGCAGACAAACTGAGCAGAGCAATTCTTCTGCCTCTTAAGTGGTCCCTGAAGAAAGAAGTAGCGGAAAGGATATTCTGCAGATGGGGCCAGCCTTGCTGCGATCTCTTTGCAACTCAAGCAAACACAAAATGCAGCAGCTATTTTGCCCTAATCCCCCCATGGAAGATTCCCCAAGGGACGCACTTCTGCATAATTGGCCCCCAGGTCTCCTTTATGCCTTTTCATCCTTCCCACTGATACCCAAAGTTTTACAGAAAGCCAAGGCTCTGGGAAGGACCATTATTCTAATAGCCCCTTACTGGCCTCGTCAAATTAGGCTCCCCTTTCTACAGCCTCATCTATTGGAAGAACCTTGGATCCTAGACCTAGTTCCAGACCTTCTAATTCATTCATCAGGGGCTCTTCATCCTGCACTTCAGTCCCTCAAATTGACAGCTTGGCTGCTGCAATTCCAAATATAGCCAGATGTCAGAATCTCTCAGCTGCAGCCTAGCATATTCCAACATCCTCTCATAAACCATCTACCAGAAAGTTATTCCTTAGTAAATGGAAAAGGTTTTCGATATATGCGTTTCAAAACAATATTGACCCATATCTGGCTTCAATTTCATCCATTTTAGACTTTTTAAGAGAGGGCAGCTACAGCAACCATTTGGGTTCACTTGGCAGCAATTTATAACTTTCATCTTGGTAATCAAGGGTCTGATATCATGTCACATAGACTCTCTAAAGCCTTTCTCAAGGGTACTGTTTCATTTGAGACCACCGGTTAAGTCTCTGGCTATGCCATGGGATCTAAATTTTATTTTTTCATGGATCACTCTACCCCCATTTGAACCAGCCTCATCTTGTGACCTGAAATATCTATCATGGAAAACCATATTTCTAGTAGCTATTACTTCTGGAACGTTATGGTGAGTACATAACTTCTTTTTCTGGCATACAAATGAGACACTGAGCATGAATACCATAAAAAGCCTGGCTTGCATTCTAAAATGTATACAGTGTAACACTTTTAAACAAATATAGCAGCTTAATGGTACTTGCAGCACTGGATTTTTCCCAAAGGACAGAATATATCCATTAAAGTATCAGTATCAAACATGTGTTAGCCATGTGGCAATGGAATTCCCATTGTTCATTTAGAAAATTAAAACTCTAAGGTATATCCCTCTTTTTTACTGCAGTATATAAATGAAAGGATAACTATCAGATGATCGAAACTTCATTTGACTGAATCGCATTTGACTGAGACCATGACTGAAATTTCAAACTACTGAAAAATCACTTGACTGAAACCCATAATACTGAAATCTTACAATGCTAAATTTCAACATACTGAATTGTAAAGTGGACAATGTAAAGCCAGAATATGTGGGGGGTCTATGCCCCCACACCCCCCAATGTGGAGGGCTGTGCCCCCCCCCCGTAATATACTAACTCCAGGATAGCACTACAGTGGGAAAAAGGAGCACAAAGGAAGGTAACATTTTGCCTGGACGGTTTCAATGTATACTTACCGCCTTCTCTCATCTTTTAGAAGTTAACATGGCAGCATGGAGGGGGGAGAGATCATACCATTTCTGGATTCCTCTAATCTAATTTGTTGCTTGGCAAGAGAATTGACAGACTTTATATTATTGGGAGCATCTCCTATCTGGGAGGGCAATATTTTCAGGGCAAACAATCTCACAATGACTAGAGCTGAAAACAGGAGACAGATAACTACAGAATACATTAATGTATCAGGTACAAAAATCGCAAATTAATAAAAATTTCCAAATAACTATCCCTCTTTGGTGACATGGATACTGGCTAATATGGAGCTAGATCATCCATCCATGGGATACATCAGCACCCCATGAAAATTAACAGTAATTTAGCAAGCAGCACTCAGAGAGATAGAGACAGCAGTGGGAGAGGAAATGAAATTTGGGCACTTGCAATAATGCTCCCTATGGTAGTGACAAAATCTAGGAAGTACAGACTATTTAGGTGGCAATGCCTGGACAATGTTTTCTATACACCAGCCTAGCTGAGGAGGATACTCACTGCTTTAACTACTGATTGCTGGAAATATGACACACAAGAAATAGCTGTCCTAAGCTTTCACTGTTTAAAACTCAGATGCAAAAAGGAAATTAAAATGAGACATGAAGGCTTAACCTGAACATGGCACTGGTGTTACTTTTACTGGGGATCTGTGAATTTACCAGGGTTTACGAGGGAGATAGCAACCCTTAGCCTCACAGTTCTGGTGGTTAAAGAAAGTAAAACAAGACAATGGAAACAGTAGCCAATCTCTACCACCAATGGCCTAGTAGAGCAGCTAACAGAGGTTAGGTGACTGCAAAAGCTACAAATGAACTACATATCAAGCCTTGCAATAACTAGAAAATTACCTTTATTGTCTAGATGGATAGATCAGACCTATAACTTTTACAGGCGAAGACATACAAATATTTACTGCAGCCTGAGTGCTAAATGACTGCACACTGTAAAAGCTGGTGTTAAAATTGCAAATTGTGCATCTTGGAAACTAGTGTGTCAACAACTGTACCTATGGTTCAACAGCATAATAGGAGAAAATGGCTGTGATTTCCTTTTTTCTTTTCTTTTTGTAATCATTTTGGATCTGTTAAGAAAATGTAAAAGTGATTATGTCCTCATGCAAGGATTGTGGCACCTCCCATACATTTTCAGTGCACCTAACCTAGTAAAATTACAGTGAGTGGCATTTCCCAAGAAAAAGACATGTAACAAACTGAACAATTTTATTTACAGATTTAAGGCGCATACCAAACATCTGCATCAACAGAAGTAATGACCCTAAGTAATAAAACATAAGAATATAAGGTAATATCAGAACATTTATTTCATTTTAAGTTTGTTCAGCACAGATAATTACCATTGGGGTTACCAGCAACATCTCATTTTTGATTAACAAGGCTTAACATCTTCTGAATGAATTGTTCTGCAGACTAGAGTTTGA
>NC_056744.1:815712829-815817829 GCF_019279795.1 Protopterus annectens
TGATGGATGGCAAGTTTAGTTATCTATTCACTCTAGAGTCCTGCTGTAGTCAATATTCATCAGCAAACTTCCAATACTTCTTTATGTTGAAATGGTCATCTATAGGTCTGATCCCTGGCAATTTAAAATTGAAACTGAACTTCAAAATGACCACCTTCAACTGAAGCATTAGCTAAACTCCAATAAACTAATGCCAAAAGAGTCTGTTATTTGGCACCTATAAAAATGTATATAAATCCCCCAAATCCTTTCACATCCTTGACTATGTTAACAATCTTATTCACACCAGCACCTCCTTTAGATATTTGGAGATATGATTAGACCAATCACAGAACTTCCATAAACACACATAAACGTTGAGAAAAAAGATCACATCCAGCAAGGCTGATATAGGAAAATGCATTCTCTAGCTCAGCCTGAGTATGGTCTCCCTTTGCATCTGCCTCTCTGAAGAACATTGCCACATGTTAGGCACTCTCCAAGAGAACACACTGATTCATAGCTAACTCACCATGAAATAGAGAACAATGCCTTAATCTGTGACAGGCCAGGTAAAATCATATTTTTCTTCTTCTCGGTTCTCTACTCTTCAAAATATTCAAACAAGACATCTCCCCCACTTCCTTTCTGCAAAACTCAAACCTATAACCTAAGAAGCCACGCCAGAACTGGTCCTGTCCTACAAAACACTTCTCTCGGATTACACTCTACTAGTCATTACTTCCCTATGCTGGCCCCAAAAATATGGCAGCTACTTCCTCATGATTTAACTGATCCCATAAACTACTTCTTCATGCCCCAGTTAAAACAATACTTACTAAACAGTTTTAATGCAACTGTTCAGACATGTCACACAAACGAATACCACCCAGCTATGTAGTACCTTTACCCCCATATATCTGATCTACCTAAGTAACTCACTCCTCCTAAACTGTGATTCAGCGTACCGAACCATTACTGCTCTAACTCACTATAATAATATCGTCCCCTTTTCCTGGTCTCTATTGACTTTCTTAACCTAGGTACAACATCTCAGCCACTCCTCCTCTTACTTTAACTCTATTTTCCCTTTTCTATTCCACTTATTTAACTTTATATATTTGTTTTCAGATCATCTGTGTATATACTGTCAGATTTTCTATGCTTAATCATAAATGCAAACCACTCTTACTTGTACAAGTGTACATTTTTTGTCCTATTGTGAAGTAACCCAGGCTGTGCCTGTAACTGGTCATTGTCTGATCAGTGTTCTACATCAGTAACATGTTTTATTTACTTATTTATTTGTTTATTTATTTAAATAAATAAAGTATAACACTGTGTCTGTCAAGATTTGATCATCTAAAAAATAAATGTATTGTCATACAACTATGTCAAGAGCTGATGGCCCAGACCTGGGTTAAATTATTCACTCATTTATCTGCTTTCTAATCAGTCTGTCCTTGTGAAGGTTGCTATGGTAGATAGTTTATCAGGGTAGTCCATATTTCCTTCTCTTCAAAGACTATGTCTAGCTTATCCAGTGAGATCTCCAGACATTCCCAGAAAACCTGAGAAATATAATTCCTCCATTGTTAGAAAATGTATGAGACCTGCAGAAAAAATGGATGCAAGCCATGAAAGACTGTTTAAAGATAATGTAATGTGGATACCTGAAGATACACAGATGCTTTAAAACTGGGAAGGCTATAATTGCCGAGGTTTGACAAGTGGCAATGTATAACATGCTGAAATAAAGTACAGTAAAGTTTAATATAACTGAATGGAAACTACTGCTTATCAGCAGAAGATAGAGAAAACCATGGAATGTTTATCATATACAGAAGATGTTTGAATGTATAATAAATGTCTCTAAAACAGAAAAAAAAATGGGAAATATCTGATGGAAATGTCCAATACTTGAAAAAAATGACATCTAACTCTGGTGCTCTGCACAACATAGATAACCCCAAAATATTTAAGAGCACCTACAGATCCTTTCTTCAACATTACTGTATCCTGTTCCAAATGTTGAATTACCTAATTATTATATAACTTATCAGATCTCATTTTATAAAACGATATCCTATGTTACTTTATCTGTCAGTGCATGCACTTTCACCATCCTCCCCAGCTTTACTATGTTGTTAAACTGGTTTCACTAGTCCACATTTCATTTTCAGGCCTTTACTATGTACATTGCAACTTTAGCACCCACCTTGCTCAAGACAGCAACTGAATTACCTTATTTTGCTGTACATTTAAACATCTTTGATAATGACCCTTAATCTCTGCTTTACATATCTGTCTGCTAATTTTAACTAAGTATTATTTTCACTTCTCTGTTGTACATCTATGACTTCAATTTGTGCGTCATTCACTGCATTGTAGTTCCTTTTCTGCATTCTTCAGGCCCCATCTGAAAGCAGAGCTCACCCAGTAAATAAAACATGAGACATACGTACATAAATAAAGTCTTTAAGGACTACATAATTTATGAGTATATTTATAGCTTCCCCATTACCCATGACATTTACCCATAACTTTGAAACATGCTGTTATCACATCACTTCCAATCCCTATTTCCTAAACAACCAGATAAAATGCCTAGTAATAATCTATGAACCAATTAGTGAGTTTTGGTGTGGCTAGGCTACCAACAATCTATCAGATCAAATCTAAAACTACAAAGGAAGCTTCAATTTTAGGATAATATTAGTCTACTTCAGGTTATAAAAATCATAGAAAATCACGCTCACACTCGAAGACAGAAACATGCAAAACTATAGCATAATTTCCAGGTCTATGTTCAGTTCATTTGCCAAACACAAACCCTTGTATGTGCTTTTCCTTAAGGAGGCACTTCATCGTAAAAAAACAACAGCCATATTTGGCCAACAGAAAGTAAACAGCATGGAAGTGCATGTAGATAAAGCAGTGATAAGGAAACTTTGTTTCCCCACTACAGTGCAATCTCGGAGTTGGTATATATAATTAGAGGGGGGGTGGGGACCACAACTCCCCACATTAGGGGGATTCGAATCCTAACACCCCCTTAATTATATATACCAATGCTGAGATTGCACTGCAGTAGGGAAAGGGGATGTTTCCTTATCTACATGTACATAAGTTTTGTTTAATTTCTGTTGGCCGTTCGATGTGTTTTTTTTTTACGATTATGTGCTTTTTCGCTGAATGGGACTTTCAAGGTTTATGTTCGGCGAATGGCCATTCCATGAATTCAATGGCCAAACATAGAACTATCATTTCCAGGCAAAAATATGGATTTCTGGAAAGAAGGTACACTCTGACAGCCACTATTCCCTGTGAACTGTGGACCTGTGCTGCTATCCATGTCCATACATGCTACTTGTGTGGTCTTTTCTTTTACTTCAGATTAGTCTTTTAATCTATTTCTCTCTCAATACTTGCAATTTGATGCTGAAATTTAAGCAATTATTTACTTTATTTGAGTATCAGTCAAAGCAAAAGGTCTTTAACACTTCTGTTAATTTTGAAAAGACAAACTGACCAACCTAGTAACATTTATGAACTTTAGAAAGTATCAACATATTGCTTCATGGAATATTTCTCCCTGGCTGGCCCATTTTACATAATTACAAGGTCAAAAATCTGAGTAAAAGAATGCAAGAATGTCCTACATTTGACTGATACTGTGTAAGTAAATTTTAGGCTACCTCTGTGACTCCTTGACTCTGCTACTCACTGTATTATAAAAGGTCAGAGCTTTTGAACAACATTTCACATGGCAATTTAGCATACTTAACACCACACAAATTAGAACTAATATATAATAAAGAAAACAGATGTTGAAGGTGTAAATCACAATCAATAGCCAATTGGCAACACATTTTCTATGAATGCCATTTACATAAACAATATTGGGAAAGTATTAACTATTTGTTACAGGCACTGTTCAATGACAATTTCCAACTTACAAAGTCTGTAGTTTTGTTGAATACATCTGTATTAAAAATATGTAATTCTGTGGACTCTCCTTGTTGCTATTGCAAGGAAAAATATTGCACAGAGCTAGAAAGCTGCAAGCCCTCCCAATTTTAAACATTTCAAGAACATGGCTTTATCAGTCTCGCAATTGGAATTGAAAACAATCAAGGAAAGAACAGAACTACTTACTTCCTTAAGCATTGCCTGGCAGAAAGTAAATCAAGTGCTGGAAACAGAAGACTGCAATGGATTATAATCTTATTCAAAGTACATTCAAGACAACAAAGCTTTTCAAGTATAGACATCCTATGTAAATAGTTGGTTTTGTAATGTTTGTTTTTGCAATTGTTTCTCCACTTTAAGCTTTGACTATAAATATTTCTTTGATATACATACTGTATATACATTATGTTTGTGTTTCTGAAAATCAATAAAAATGGATTCAGTAGAAGTCCAGGCCAAAGTAGATGGCCTTTGGCTCACCAGGTTCACTGATGATTGCAAACTGGGAACAATCACTGAGTCCTCCAAGAATGCCAGCATTTTACAAGAAGGGCTAACACAAACACAAATGGTGCCAAAGCCATAATCTAAAACTAAATGCAAAAAAAAAAATGCATTACTACTCCCTTTGGCAAAAGGAAATTCCAAACCAAGTACAATACTGACAACACCCCCCTGAGTTCCAACCTAGTGGTACAAGACTTGGGAACACAGGTTGACAGCAAAATGAACTTTGAACACCAAGTTCCACAGTGAAAAGGAAAGCCTGCTATGGAGAATACTTCATAAGGAAGGGCATAGCATCCAGGTTAAGAGATGTTATAACTCCAATGTACTTGACACTCATCAGACCACTAACAATGCACCCTTTTGCATGTACCCCACCAGACACCTGCAGCAGTTGGAGATACCTCAAAGGTTTCTCACTAAGAAAATACAGGGACTCCAAACCATGGACAGGCTGAAAGCTCTGTTACTTAACTCTATTGTACAGGCTGCTGAGAGGTGACTTGTGCTTGGGCTACAGGGCAATTTCCAACCCTGCCTTAATGGAAATGCTGCACATCCACAAGTCAAATGGCACAAGAGTCACTCACTCTAGGGATCTCAACCTAGCTTGTGACATTAACAGAACATGCTGCAGAGACAGACGCTTCATTGGAATAGACTTCCTATTCACTTAAAACAGAGCTCCTTGCTGACCATATTCAAACGCAACCTACATAACTGGATGGGAGACCACAAATTCACCCAAAGGGTGGCACCCATGTCCCCAGCCGTGTGGTAATAACAGACCTGCTGTGTTCATAAATTCATTCTGCAAACTACCCAAAAAGAACAAATGGAAATACTTGTAATTAACATCGCTAGGCTTGTAAAGGCTCTAGGATTGCTAGCCAAGTAACCTCCTATGAACATACAAACCTATGTTCTATGATGCTAGGACTGTTGAGTAAACCAGAAAGAAACCAATTTCACTCTCCTTTTAAAGAAACTATTATCATATACCACTATTGTTTATGAAACAGAATGAATGAATACCATTGGTTTAAGAGAGAAAGGAAAATCTATCAGATACAGATAAAGGAGTAAACTGACATCACTAATGGATAAAGTCAAAGTATACTCTGAAAAGATTCAAAAGGTAACACTTTGAAGTAAAATATTTAATTATTACAAGCAGAATTTGCTTTTAAATTAGGAATTACTTATATAATTTGACATGTGTACAGTGTACACAGTTTTTATGTGTATTTTCATACTGTAACTAAGGGCATAGCAAAATGTTAGTAATACATAAATAAATAAAAATATAATATACTTCATGACTGTTATGGAAAATAGGCATCATAAACTGAAGTTGTATTTTTTTGGAAACATTTACAGTCAATATTACATACAATGTTACATGTATATATTTTCTATTTAGTTGAAAATGAATAAAAATGCTTAAAGAACAAATTATTTCATCTTCCCAAATGAGAATTTGATATAATTTCAAAACAAATGAGCAATTATCATAGAAAAGTAAGAAAAACTGCATAGGTAAACAAAAGGGTTTGCGAAATACAAACTTAAGTAGTCTATGGCCTTATTACTGAGTCAGCACAGAGTTACACTGAGATGGGAGAGAGGTCAGCCATGGGTACAACTGTGTCTACAAACTGTACTATATATATACTAAGTATGAGCACAATTTTAAGAAAACATGGTTATCAGGAAACTGTACATCACATGGAAAAAGAAGTACATACAATCTAGCAATGCAGCCATGGCTGTGAGTGTGCTTTCACAACTAGAACCTGCTGAGAACTGTGGAAGTGTATTTATATACATGTATGTTTGATAACCAAATCAACAGTCTTGTTTGACTGGTCCAAGACCAAAGACTGACAACAATTATGAGCTACAGAGCATGAGGGAGCAGCAGTAAGCAAAATCATAATCAACCTGTAGTGCATGAAGGGCCATGATTACACTGCAATAACATCTAAATAACATCCTGATTCAGCACTACTCTAGCATGAAGCCCAGTTTTAACAATGTTTAGAAGAATGCTTAAGAATTGTTAAGCATCTGCTAAGTACTGTTAAGATCATGTCCCTTACTAAAAGCTATGGTGCTGGCCAATAAACAGAATCAGCAGAATATAAAATGAAGTTATTTTAACTCAATTTCTGCCTGCTGTCTGCCCCATTACAGCCAATATTTCAGAACAAACTATTTCCCTTAGATTGGGAATGCATATGGATGTAAAGCACTTCCTCACTGCTTGACTGTCTTTCAAAGCCGGCACAACACTTTACATTTTTTTTTTTTAATTTTACTTTTCTGTAACTAGAAATACATAGAGCTGATAAATCTCCATGCACTATAAATTGTAAATGATTATGTGTTCTCAACATGGATGCCAAGATTCACCTCTCAAACTTTGCTCTCAAGATGAATTTTTTTGGCATCCAAGTCTAGAACATATAATAAGCAAGAAACAACTGGAGACCCATTCCTAATCCTCTGCATAGTACAAAGAGTGTGATGATTATACTCCAAAACCAAGGGAAAAAAACAACCTTGTTGTGCACCTCTCTGATGTCAATAAGGTGCACAACAAGTTTTAATTAAGCACAGAGTAGAGATGTTATGCCTTAGTATTACACCACAGGGAGATCACAGCAGGTGCCACTGTACAGCAGCAAAAACTAAAACAGTTTTTAAAGCTGTAAAACAATCATCACTATCACAAAAAAGCACATAGAAGTGTTTTTGAACGGTGTTAGTCCAGTAGAGGGATGCTTAGTTTGCAGCTATTGGCACTGTGGAAACATTAAGTTCATTATGGCTTCCAAAGTTGTAAACACTTTGCATTCACACGGTCTGTTTTATTTTTTTCTTGCACATAATTGTACATCAGAACAGCTGAAGCTCCATATACTACAAAGAACTATGTTCCTTCAATTACAACCTACTTCTTGGGTTTCACTTTTTGAACTTCATCAATTCCCACTCTTGAAGTGACTTGACATTCATGTCTCGGCCACATAACAGCTTGGTTATGATCAGATCCAGTCATAATTCTCTATAAGTTAAAACCTTCATTTAATCAGTTATATATTGAAATACCCATCAGAGGCACGCTATCAAAGCATCAAGCAATGCAGCTCTTCATGTGGCTATATGCTGATCAATGATATCTACCATGGCACTTTTCTTTGGCTCAATGACATCTACCATTGCACTTTTCTTTGGCAAAGCCAACATCTTGTTTTTAAAATTTTCATTTAAAAATAGTCTGGCAGCTAGAGCAGAGTATTAAAGCTTGAGCCAATCCCTGTATTCAAGGATACATGTTTTGATTCCTTCCAACCCTGTTGGCCTTTTAGGCCTAAATATAAATGAGCAAATTGCTTAAACAGACAATGCTCTCAGGTCACCTCTGAAAAGAGACACTTATGTCTAGTGGGATTACTTGTTTAAGACAAATAATATACAATAAAGACAAATAAATTACCTGGAAGTATCTGCTATTTGGAGGTATAATTCAAGATAAAGTTGTGTTTCACGAGAAGACCGATGACCCTTCTCACACTAAACCCAAGTTCAATACTAGCACCCTTCTACAGATTCTTGTCTATTGTGGGTATCTCTCACCACTCAGAAAGTCATGCATAAAAAAGCAGAAAGAAAGCTCTCATTTAATCTCCACCAGTAGGTATTCACAGCTAACTCAGAAATTTAAAATGCTGGGTCCTCAGGAAAGTACATAACATGAACATATCTAGTTAGGTTTGAACAATCTGCATCCTACCCAAGGCAACCTTAAAGTAATGCAATGACACTCTGTGAAAAACTTCAGAAAGAGCATACATGGGGCTCTCAGACTAACAAAGTATGTCTCAAAGAGGACATTACAAGATAACCAGGCAGCAGATCACATTTCTAATATAAACCAAAAGGCCTCTCTTCAAAGGGCTGTAACGGTTTCCCTTAACAATCCTCTAACAGGGTATATACCTTAACTGTATGTGTAATAAACATTAAAGCTTTATCTTCAACTGATTAATGGTGATGGAATTTTGGATCAGCCATTCACTTGATCACAGAGTGCAAAGGCTCCACTGCAACTCATTCAGGTGACAGTAGCCCCTTAATAAAACAAGGTATTATTCTTAATAATCTTGAGGCTAAGAAAATTAGGATTATTTTGAAGATGACATAGCACAACTGACCAAAATGCCATCTGGAGTACTCGAGATATGAGAACAGCAGCACTGCATAAGGCATTTAACTTGAGTAGTTACATACTTGACCACCTTAACAATGCCACTGAGCAGGTTAACACCATCAGATACCTAGAAGTATGTCCATCTCTTACTAAACTTCCACCATCATCTCAAAAATATACAGAAAAGATAAACCCCCTACACTTCTAGGCCAACAAAATATTCTCTTTCCACTCTTATCCAACAAGAAATGCTATTGGAAATAATTATTTTAGCCCAACCAGAGTACTAAGTCTTGTAGCATCTGCAGCTAATGGAAACTCAACCATCATGCAAACAATCTTCAACTCCATCTGCCACTTCATTACCCTTTCTCCAATGTATGAGCACCTCTGTCTTAGACTAGCCAAAGCCAACTGGCTGCCTGTTCAGCAATGTGCCAAGCTACTCCTTGGTTCTCAACTTTTCCATCTCCTGAAAGAAAACTCCTGCCCTTCTCTTTCCTCTAACGTACTTAGACACCCTCTGTCATATAACCTTAGGTCCCATGGTCACTATGGCCTCTTTTGCAAGCACCTAAACCAGACTTCAGTGTTCTAACCACTCCTTTTCTACCCTTGGACTCAAGCTCTGGTGGGATCTTCCCTATAATGTTAAGGACATTTCTACCTACTCTTCCTTTTGAGCACAACATAAGGAACATTTCACAGTAAAAGCTGCTTGTAAATTCTATGCTTCCGGTCACATAAGCTAGTCCCCCTAATCTCCAGCACATACCGCTTATCATTTTTACTACATCTTTTCTGTGCTTCTTAAATCTTTATTTTCTATTGTATATTGACCGTTCCTTTGTTTTCAACGTGCTCTTTTAGTGTACAAATTATTTACACAGCTTTTTTTTTATTAAATGTGTTCACATTCTGGACTGAGGCTAAAATTGGTCCAATGGGATTAATGCTCTACCGCTGTTAAACTGTATAAATAAAAAAAAATAAATACTGGTTCTCACTGAAGTACTTCATTATCAACTGGGGATTGAACAATGAACTCAGATGCTATTACTCAATAAGTTCCACCTTTGCATCCTTGTCTGTCTCCATCTCACTGTCTCTTGTAACACCCATGATATATATACTGGCCTCACATTTCTATTTTTGTAAAATATCATTAGTCTCAGCATTCCACTACCATTCCCCGGCCAACCCCCTATTGAACATTTTTTCTGCTTTGTGCACTTTCCAATAAAACATCCCACTCTCTTAACCTTTTCACTAATCTTTGCTCCATTCTCCTTCTAACCTCATCTGCTTCCCTATAAAATCTCTTCCCCATCTCTTATCATATTCATTTAAATGTGAAAAACTGAGACTACATACATGTATGCCAGTCAAACACTATGTAACAAAGTTAGTTTATACATAGGTGAATTTGTGTCTCACCTTTTAGCTACAGTCTCCTGCAGGTCTTTTTCCTGCCCTCTTTTGAATAAAACGATCTATTATTCACCAGTCCAGAGTGCTCATGTTTTTCTGTAAACTGAAATTGCTGCAGTCAGCTTTCTTCTGAGTGGAAGGCATCTTATAAAAAAATTGTAGATTGTGGGCGACACAGAGGATGGTAAGGTTTAACATGGTAGAACAACAAAATAGGAATGCATAATAATACTCCTACTCTCTATTCATGAAGGGTAAAAAGTTAAAAAATCCAGTCAGTAAAATACAGAAAGATAAAAGGACTGATATAACATAAGACAATTATAAAAAAATGAATTTCACAGATTAAGGAAAGGTGAAACAAATGACTGTGATGCTTACAACACACATCATAAGGAAATAAGGCGAGAACCAGTGAGATCATGAACTGCACTGCAATACATTATCAGAAGCATAACAAATAAATAAAAAACAAAAATAGCAGCTCCACCATGTCTCCTTGAGTCATCTAATTTTGGATCTCAAAAACTAATTGCCTTTAGCTGGTATTGCATGCACTATTTAGTTATTTATTAGTTTTACTTGTTTATTTACTTGCAGTTCTTTAGTGGACTAGTATACTGATTTCACTGGACCAATTTCAGGAACATCAAGAATACAAAAACACTGATTTCACAATTAATGAGGTTTGTGAATATCTTTTTTCCTAGAATTCCTTTTCTCCTATGGCCGACGTATAGCCTCCTCTAAACAGGCTAAATAGACCAGAGCCGATTCATTCTGCCAAATTAGGTAACCAGTCAGAGGCAAGAGCTATCCAGATTAGCTGTCATTTAGGTAGCCATGGGGGAGGATTGTGCCTCAGCCTGTGCCACTTCATCCACATGCTTGTTACAGTGCACCCATTCTTGAAATTACACAATACCTCCTCTCCAGTTAGCAATCTACATCATGCTAGGCACAGGCTAAAGATGTGTGTGTGTGTCCTTGTGACTGTAACCCATCCTCCTAGTGGCTGACATGAGTATCCAAGTCCTCCTCCCTCCCCTGGCATGTGCATTCTCCAATGCATAAACACACACACACACACACACACACACACACACACACACACACACACACACACACACACACACGCACACACACACACACACACACACACACACACACACACACACGCACACACACACACACACACACACGCCAACACACACACACACACACACACACACACACACACACAAACATGCCCATATCCACGAGGACCACATTCACAGACTCAGATTGCATCTAACCCTTGCCATCATGCAAACCTTTGCTTCCACAGGGACAATCTGTTGATCAGGGAAAAAAACAACTGCTCAGCCACTGACAGATGAGCCAGTGTAAGCCAATCATTTCATCTGACCCAGCTTGTCTTTGCCAGCATCTAAACTATTCAAAGTCAGGTTTTTGGGTTGTAATCAAGATTTCATCCCACTGCACCACAAAAGCAGGGTAAATATTGTGATACGAGCAAATACAACATTTAAAAAGAGCAACGTCTTAGAAGATGAGTAATTATTACCAGGCGGTATCAAGCCTATCTTTCTCTTTGCCTTTCTTGTCATATGTGAGGCCATAAAATTAGAGGAGCTAGTAATGTGACACAAACGAGTAATAGAATTTCACTCATATGTGTCTTGAGATAAAGTAAGATGGCCTCTTAAGCAACTGACTAATCTAAATACATTAGATCTTAAATTCCATTCAAAAGAAGGAGGACCAGACCGAGACTGAAAACTAATGATATGACAGTTTGATTTCTATGACAAGAAAAATCATGGGCTAACTTTTTAAATTAAGAACTATTAATTATTCTGAAGCTTGAAAAGTACAAGACCTAGGGCAATGTGTACCACAGTGACAACGTGATGTCTGAGACATTTGATGAAATGATCATACACCAAATAAAGTAATCTGCTCAGGTAACCAGTGTAGGGGTACAGATAATGGGTGTACTCATGATCTACCCAACTCATTGAGATGTGGCAGACTATCAAAAATCTTAGTGAACAAATCAGACAGCCTTGCACTATGTGCTACGATCAGTGCACATAGCAAAATATCGGTGGGAACCTAGGACACAGGAGGAAATAGCAAATGGTACATTCTGGTTAAAGAAGGGTAAAATGGAATACCAGAACATCTAGTATGGTGCAGCACTGTAACAGGTACTTTTAAGTATCTTTACTAGTGGAAATGAAAAAAAAACAAAACAAAAAAGGAATAAAAAGGTATATAGAAAGGTAAAAATGTATGAAACGATACTAGGAAAGACTGAAGTACAGGTGTGAAACATGGAGGCTTACTCTCATTACAGAAGAGCAAACCATGATGCATGGAGAAACAGAAGAGCAAACCATGATGCAAGGAGAAACAGAAGAAACAGAAGCTAAATACAAGAGTACACAACTGGTCAAATAGCAGTGACAAGAAAAGCCGTAAGGAAATTGTGGGCGGTATACTTCAGAAATCATATAAAGAGAAACCAAAACACGAAATATGAATATTACTGAATTCGGAGGGAGCAGAAAGACTTTTTAATTATGACAAGAAAGGCAAAGTCCAAATATATGGATAAGGGTAAGAAATAAATGCCCCAGCATTTCCTTGTTCTGCCCACCTCTGGGTTATCTGTACACATAATATAAGTGCTAAAACCTAGAATGGGAATATGTGGCTAGAATTCTTACATCCCCACAGATCAATAGCCTAGTAAGTACATATAAACCTAAAATAACTTCTTTAACAAATGCCAGCAAATGAGAGAGACAACCATGAGATGACCACGAAGGCAAGAAGGACAGAGCAGGACATAATGTGAGTTACAGGGCACAGAGCTCAGGGAGTGTTTTTTTTTTTCCCTTGACAGGCAGGGCGAGGCATAAGTGAAATAGTTTTTTAACGTATCTGGAAACACATGGCAGCAAACATATAGCAAAAAGCACAATCCTAGTTATAATATTTTTGCAATATAAATTATTAACAAAATTCTTGACTACTTTTTACATGCCAGAATAATTTTATCCGTCTTCCAAAACAAGTTCCTGATAGACGGATTGGAAACAACCTGCAGATTTTCAGTTCAAGAACTCCAGGAGGATCTGAATTTTCAGATGCTCTGTAGTTTCAAAACAACATTTCTTAAATATCCTGAAATATGAAGAAAACATGAGAGGCTATTTATAAGTGACCTGATGAAAAGATACAAGACAGAGTACTGAAAAATCCCACTCAACAGGCAATGAATCACTCACATGTCTAATTTATGAACAAAATGTTCAGTATTTTTTCGGCTTTATGTGATTTTTATCTTTAAATTAATATACAAAAGAAGAGTTAAATGCTTTCATGATGAACAAAATCTCAAAATCTAATTTCCACCAAAGATGTCTTTTTCTAGTTGTCTTCAAAACAAAAAGAAGTAAAAAAATCAACTTTTCTTAAAAATCATATGAGGTGATAATGTTATTTTATAAGAAGACATATAAATTAACTTAAAACAAACTGCTGAGTAATTTTCATGGTTTCTGGAACCCAATATATGAAAAGGAAACATTTGATAAATATAATTTGAGAAATTTGACACTGATAACTTTGCAGAATATGGAGGAAACTTTAGAATAAGGAACTGTCACAAATCACCAAACAACATATCATAAAAGAAACAAAATACAGGGCTTTCAAGATGTAGTTATCTGAAAGGATTGTTTATCATGAATTCCACTGGGATCAGGAATTTCAGTTTCTTTCAACATTTCTAGAAATATTTGAAATATGAAAAAAATGTGAGGATGACTATTTGTAACACTACTGTTGACGGTCATATTGCTGTGATAAAAAAGATGGTTATCCATGCTAGGTGAGGCATAACTCACTCATCACAAATGCGTGAAGTCTGTAGATGCTCAACTCCTATGTTAGTTTTTAAGTTATTTAAAGTAGTTAAAACTATTTAATGTGGAGAAACAGTTGATTTTTACTTTTCTGGGGCTGGCAAAGTGTTTTTTACTGTGCTTTGTGAGAAAGAAGTGACTTTAAATAACTTTAAATTTTTACAGGCTTATGCTGTTCCTTTTCCCAGGGAAAGAGGCACCATTTTCAGCTTGACCATGGAACAAACTACTGGCCCCACAGTCTATCCTTCTTCAAGCCACAGAAAGAAAAAGTTAAGTAAACAGCCTTTCTCACCACAGCAGGCTAGCAATCTGCCTCATCCACAGGTGGGTGACTGCTGTGGCCAATTCTGGTTCCTCTGACAACTGTTTTACCCCAAGTCTCTCTGGTATAGCACCTATAGTGACTACAGCCAAGTGGTTATCCATGCCCTCCGTGGCTGTTTGGGTCCACTCAGTGGGCAAATGCGAGCCACTCTTGTCAGGCTTCGGTGTTTAGTTAGAATGTTGTGTCCATGCCAAGAGAAGCTCTTGCCACCACAGTCTTCCTCACAGAATGCCTCCACTTAAACAAAAACATGTGTGTTAGATACACTCTAACCTCCAAAAACTTCAACTTCATTTTGACTACCTGGATGATAAGGTCTTAATTCTTTTTTGCCTCCTGTTTATGGAGGATATGTAGCAAGTACCAATGTAGGCAAGAAAACGTGCTACTAAAAAATCATATGTTAGCAAACGGGAAGGGTTTTCGAGTTGATTCCAGCAACATAAACAGCACTCTTTCAAGGCTAGTGTTTTTCTGGTTTTACAATATTTGTGTGAGTTACTATCCTATGGCCTTTCTTACTTCTCCATTAAAGTTAATGTATAGGCCTTTTCAGCATGTCTGTCCATGGATACTCCTCTTTCAAGACATTCTAATGTCTGGATGACTTTGGAAGGTTTTTCTCAAAAAAGAGCTAAAAGAAAACTGGTACCACAGGCTGTGTCTGGAAATGCATTTGGAATAGCAAAATGGTAATTTACCTGACATCTTAAATTTCATGTCAGCCATTTTATATATGAAATACTATATTAAAACTAAAGGAATGCATTAGACAACATGTCAATAGTATTAAAAATAGAAAGACTACTAAAGCCCTACCACAGTCTATTGAATGTGAATGTTTAAAAACTATTTTTTGTCATTGACAAAGTCCTGGATAATGAAAGGGGAGGTGATATGGAAAGCATTTTTAGAATGTAGAGAAACAATGTGGCATTTAGGACTGGACACTACCAACTAACCTGGTCTCAAAGATTTGTTCAATAGCAGCCCATTTAAAAATTAGACAATAAGAGTGTAAATAAACCAAACAAAAACCAAAAGAAACGGACTTGCTTGACGAAAGTATGACGGCACAAACCCACCAAAAACGAGTATCCACTTGAATAATACTCAGCAAGGGTTTAATAAGACAAATCCACAATGTGTAAAAAAGACAGTTTGAGTTAAGCGCTTTCGTTTGGCATGGAATAAAGTAACAACTATAATTATTACCTTAATCACTGTTATTGTATATTTTCAGAGGCTAGCTTAAAAACCTTATGAATATGGGTTGAGCGCTTTCATATATAAGCGCACACTCGCTAGCTTTATATACATTTAAGGGATGTTTTACTTTCACTTACAAACATTCACTAGATTAATGCTTATATTCCATACAATTTGGAGTTGTTTTGTATAAGGATTTGTAGTGGTGAGCAAACTTTCTTTATTTACTATTTACTGATTACACGCTTTCTTTTTATTTACTGATCACACGTTGCTTCTTCATTTATTCTTCATTTATTCCTTATTTACTGATTATACGCTGCTTCGTTTGATGCATAATTTGATGCATTTCGTGTATGTATTTTAGATGTATTATTTTGTGTACGCTTTAATCACATAAGTATTTGTTTAGTACAGATTTCAGCGTTGTGCTTATGGAGACAGTACTTGTATTGTTTATTACAGTATTACAGCATTATTTTATGTATTGGTTCTACATCGCTAAAAGCTTTTAAAACATGCTATTTCTTTAATTTTTTGAATGTATTTAATTGATTACATCACTGACTCAATCTATTTAAACTACAGGAAATGATGTAAAACTGTTTTTGAAAAAGTTTGGCATGAGCCAAACAAAAGCGCTTAACTCAAACTGTCTTTTTTACGCATTGTGGATTTGTCTTATTAAATCCTTGCTGAGTATTATTCAAGTGGATACTCGTTTTTGGTGGGTTTGTGCCATCATACTTTCGTCAAGCAAGTCCGTTTCTTTTGGTTTTCATTTAAAAATTAGAGCCAGGGAATTTTAGATTAAGTTGTTATACTGATTCTTTAAAGTTCTACCCTAGAAACATACACAAAACATTGACATATTTAGGTTCATAGGTAGGTACTAGGCTATCGGCCCTGGGGCCTATACAAGCCCAGCCAAAAAGGTACCCTGGCTTTTGCCACCCAAGAAAATTATTTTCCTATGCCACTGTCAAGCAGAGCCACAGAGGTGATCCCCGGGGTGAATTTCCTATTTCCCATCCAATCATCAAGATTTTTCTTGAAGAGTGCTAATGAGGAGCTTTGTTTGATATAGATAAGTAGTTTATTCCAGAGTATGGGAAGTCTCTGGGACAGGAATCTATCCCTCCGGCATGTTCTGTTTATTGTGGTGACAAGGTTTAGGTCCCTAGAGCATGTAGCTCGGAGGGATTGGGATTTCTTTAAGTGGAGCATGTCCAACAGCTCTGGGTTTGACATAGCTTTGTATGTTAGGCAGAGATCACCTCTGAGTAGGTGATATGCGACAGAGTAATGCTGGAGTTTTTTGAGACAGTCTGCCTAGGGCATCTGTTTGAGGCCGGTAATCCTCTTTGTGAGGTATTTCTGCGGCCTTTCCAGTTGCTGTAGATGTCTTGTGAGGTACATACCAAAAGGGGCGTTGTACTCTATAATGGGTCTAATGAGTGATGAGTAGAGGGGAACAATGACCTCTTTTTTTCTGGATGAGAAACCTTTTGTGATGAGGTGTGCCACGTAGAAGGATTTCCTGACTACTGTGGTGATGTGATTATCAAAGGAGAGACTACTGTCCACCTGTGTCCCAAGGTCTCTTATCACACTTTCGGTGTTAAGTATACTACCGCTTATGTTGTAGTTCCTGGGTACAGAGTTTTTACCAAAGGGGATGACAATGCACTTTTTAGCATTGAGCTTGAGGCCATCACTTTGACACCAGGCATCTGTCTCAGTGATGCCCTTTTGTAGGATGTCCACATGATTAGGATTTTGATTACGGCTCCTAGTTTGCAGTCATCTGCGAACTTCGTTAGCCAAAGACCTACTGTGTTAGCATGTACTTCAGAGAAGTAGATACCAAACAGGAGAGGACCCAGGACTGAACCCTGTGGTACTCCACTTGTCACTGGTCTGAAGTCGGATTTGGAATCTGCTACTTTCACATTGTGGTTTCTGTCAGTGAGCCATTTGGCAACCCATCTTGTGACACAGGGATTTATACCTAGTTTAGTTAGTTTATCTATAATTCCAGAGTGAGGGACGGTATCGAAAGCCTTGGCAAGATCTAGATAGGCTGTGTGAACCACCTTACCCTTGTCTACGGCTTTGGTGACTGCTTCAAAGAAGTCTATCAGGTTTAGGAGACATGATCTGCCTTTTACAAACCGGAACTGGGTGGGATCCAGAGTTTGGAGATTACCAATGTCTTTGTTTATAAGTTCCATGATGATACATTCCATGGCCTTGCAGACCAGGCTCGTCAGGCTAATGGGGCGGTAGTTCCCGGGGTCCATGGTGGCTCCCCCCTTGTGGAGTGGGATATTCATTGCTGTGAGCCATTCAGCAGGCACAAAGCCTGAGGTGAGGCTATGATTGAACATGGTACTTAGGTGGGGTGCCAGTTCGTTCTGTAGTTCGTGTAGAACGCAGCCTGGGATGTTGTCTGGTCCCATGGATGCTGTGTTCTTGGCTTTGGAGAGTGTGTTTTTTACCTGTGCAGCCATGATTACAGGAACTTTGCATTCTTCCGGTAGAGATGGGCTCTTTAGGGGGTGAGAGGGGGGTAAAGTTAGCACTGAACCTATCTGCCAGGATGTTGGCAATATCAGTTGGGTCTGTATATTTAGTGCCATTGTGCTGTAACTCAGAGCAGATCTGAGTGTTGCCATTGAGATTCTTGACATAGCTATAGAATGCTTTGTGGTTGTCTTTAGAATCAGTGGCGATTTTGTTTTCATAACTAGCTTTGGAGGATTTTATCAGGGATCACAGTTTCTTACTGAGGCTGACCAGGGAGCTCCTCCACTCATGGGATTTTACTCTCTTTTGCAAGACTTTCTTCCTTCTGTTGTACAGTTTGTTTATGGCAGGGGTCCACCAGATTGGCTTCCTTTTTTTGGAGGATAGCATCTTAGTTCTGTTTGGGATAGCACGATCCATGCACTTAGTTAAGTGCTTATAAAGTGCAACTGTGTAGGATTCAGTAGTCATAACTGTATTGTCCATCTGCATGGATGTCATGAAGTTCACCACTTCTGTCTTAAGAAGCATGAAGTTGGCTTTGGAGAAATTTTTTACCATGGTTTCCTTAATGATGGGTGGAGGCAGGATGTGGATATCTAGGGCAATTAGCTTATGGTCGGATTGGACCAATGAGGCGTTGACTTCAGGTGTTGAACACCGGTCACTCATATTGGTAATGACGAGATCTAGAATATTGTTGCCCTGGTGGGGGTATGGATAAGTTGATCCAGGGCATTGGAGTTTATGAATTCCAGAAAGCGTTGAGTGAAGGAGTTGGTACATGAATAGTTTTCCCAGTTAATTGTGGGGTAGTTGAAATCGCCCATTATTAGGATGTTTGGTTGAACTTTAATATTTTCCAGTACATCAAGAAAAGAGGAGTGGGAATCCTGGGGCATGGTGGGTGATCTGTAGCAAGCTACAATTTGGATTGCAGTTTTGCCCAGAGTTAGTTGCACTTGGATAACCTCAGCTGCATTATGCTGAGCAACTAGCCTGGAGGTGTGGTTATCCTTAATGAATATGGACACACCTCCACCTTTGGTGTTCCGGTCCAGGTTACATGGCCGAAAAGTGTGGTATGAGTTATAGCCTGGTAGTGCAGGGGTGCTCTCTGGAGCCTTGAACCAGGTCTCAGTCACTGCACAGATATCGATGTTTTCCATTTTAAGGAGTGCCTCGAGTGAGTGCATTTTGAGATTTAGACTTCTAGCATTGAGTAGCATCACCCTCAGTTTTTGCTTGACTGTTCCTATTACGGTGGTGAATTTGTTATTTGAACCTTGCCTAAAAAAGGCACTATAGTGGCAGCAAGAACCTTAGCCAGTATCTGGAATCCCAGGGGTGACAGGTGCAGCCCATCTCTGGCAAAGCATCGTGGTCTGTCGACCATGTCATCCCAGGTAGACAGATACTGGATCCCTTTAGAATGGCACCAGAAGCTTAGCCAATTGTTGAAGTCAATCATTTTGTCCTTGTATTGCGGCATCATTCTGGGTGATGGCCGAATGCTACTCAGGGCTAGGGTCATACCTGCCTGGGCTACAAGATCAGAGTGCTCTTCCATGTCTCTTTTCATGTAGTCCAGGGAGGTACGAGTCAGGTCATTCACACCAACATGGACAATGACAGACTCATATTTGTACTTGTTGTGGAGTGACCTGAGTGCATGGGTTATATGGCAGATCCTGGCACCCGACAGGCAGCTGACAGTACCCTTCTCCTTGTTTAGCCTGATGAGTGGGACATCAGTGTGCCTGACTACAGAGTCGCCTATGACTAGTGTGTTGGGTACGTTGTTTTGCCTTATTGGCTGTGGTTGAGTGGCACACTGAGTCTGCAGGCTATGTGTCATTTGGGTTGTGTTGGGGGGTGGAGGTTGCTTGCATTCTGCTTTGAAGGTCTCTGTTGCTTGAGCAGATTATTACTGAGAGCCTCCGCGAATGTTTTTGTGTTTCTATGTGTGGATTTTGGTGGTGTAGATTTAGTGAGACTATGTGATGAGTGTGGTGTGGTGCAAGTGTTTACCTTCTCCTCTTGACTGTCAAATTCAGTCTTGATTGGAGAAAGCTTTACCTCCAGTTTGGCTAGATAACTGCATCTCTCACAGTTGTAGTGTTTGGTGGTAGGAGGAGAGGGTTGTCTGTGTACATGAGGCAATTTCTACATTGCCCCAAGATGCCCAGATTCATCAGATAGACAGGAAAGAACACTGAGAGCTGACCCTTGGACATGCCTGAATAAAAAAAACTTAATTTATTTATTAATGTATTTTTAAAGTAGAATGATTTTAACTTTATGTGGATGTAAACTTTTATGGTCATCTTTCTTCTTAACTAATGTTTTTTTGATTTTTATTTAAGTTCGATTAATTAAGTATTTAAAGATTTAATTACTTGTTTTATATAATTTTTTGCTGATCAATTAGTCACAGTGCAATGTTATTTAAATGATTGGTGACAGTTTGAGATTACTCTGATGAAGCCCTTGGGCAAAACCGATTAGTGTCTTATTTTTGTTTTATAAAACTTTAATTTTTCTTCACTACGACAGAGTTTGCGGTTCCACTTTTTGTTGGTTGTGGCATCTTGTCATAGACCTGATTTGTCAGGGCCAGTGTTGGCATGTGAGTACTTTACTTGTGTAAAAGCCATTATAGCTTGTGTGATGAAACCTGCACTTCAGGGGTAGTGCCAGTGTGTGCATGCATGTTAGTATGTATGCATGTATGTAGATATAGCGTGTACACATGCATACATAACTTTCTTCTCGGTAGCAGTTAAAAAAACTTTAAATCATTATTTTTAAGGCATACAATAAATGTCACAGCAAGGCTAGAACCTCATATATTCTGAGTGTGAGGCACAATGCTCCATACTGTGAAAGTAGATTTTTGCACAAGCTTAGTAGGGCCTTTGCCATGAGCCTCATCTAGTATAAATCCAACTTTACTCAGAGGTGCGTTTACAAGATCACTATAGCTTGTGTGAGAGAGGGGTCTGGGATAGTGCGGTTATTAATACTTTAATTATTCTTACAGTGAAATCTCATAGGTGTGCCATAGAATGTTGTAATAGCATGGGTGGGAGACACAGACAGTGCAGCCAGCCATTACTTCTTTAACTTTCCTGACGAACCTTAGAGGTGTTCTTAAAAGGTTGCTGTAGCTTATTCAGTGGTAGTGAATTTCTTTTTTACTTGTTTTACTTTCCTGTTATTAAAACAAATGCAAGGAGACATGCTGTTACATACATCTGGCAGCAACATGTTGAAATATGTAACTGTGCTTTGCTTGTTCTTTCAGATATGTCCCAGTCAGACATCAAGTGGTACACAGAAGGTGGCTGTCTTTTGGGATAAGGGCTGAGGGGGCATGCTGTATATATGCCTGACAGCAGCTACTTGAAATATACGATTGTGCCTATTCATGCCTTCATCCCAGTCTAACACTAGAGGATTACAGAGGGTGACCGTCTTTTTTGTTGTTGTTCGTATTGTTGTTTTTGTTGCTGAGGGAGTAGGAAAGCAGGTATTATTCTCAGGTGGGATTTATGCATCTCAGTAAGCATTTGTTGTATTATCAGTTTACTGGATCCTGCTATTTTGTTCAGACACAACTTTAAAATGTAAGACTGAACGTCTTCACTTAATCAAAATGGTTGTTTAGGGCATCATTCAATAAAAAGGCTGGTGAACAAAACTGTAAACCTCACCTCAGAACATCTAAAAAAAGCACCTCAGATCCCCATTTTAAAGTCAGCCTCCATCAGTTGGGTTGAGCTGAAAAACTGCAGGACAAAGCAAAGTTGAAAAGTATGACTGAATTCCTTTCCTTATCCCTGATTTTTGTTTAGGGCATCACCAAATCAAATGGGCAGGAAAAAACTCTAAAATGTACCTCAGAAAGAACAGTTGTGTACACTTACCATAAATGTAGATGTTTTAGTGTATTTATGTCCTCCCCGCGGTGGTTGGGTGGGCATTTGAAAGACATGCATAAATGGGCGTGCCTTCGTTGAAGGTTAAACGTCGAGCTGGCACCTTGGCATTCGTGAAAATCTACAGTCAATCATTAGTGGACCAGAGTTCCTCTGTGGTGACCTCTAACCGGGAAAAGCCGAAAGACAACAACAACTGTTGCAATCATCACACCTGCGTTATCTGCCTGCAGATAGCCCTCAGTCTGCCCGAATACCAGAGACTCAGTATTTCTGTGTCGGATGCTGTTGCTCCAGGACTGACGTCAGGTTGTCAGGGGTATAAAAATAGGCAGCCGATGCCATTACATCATTTTTCTTGCCGCAAATGTCAGGAGCCCCCCCCCCCCCAAATAGGGAGCTAGGTTATGGTGGGGTAAACACCACCAGTAAAAAGTAAATACCAATACCATTACCCCTGAAAGGGGTGATTAATAGCCATAGAGAGGAGAGAGAGAAAAAACAGGGGGTTGGAGGGAGGGAGACCAGGACTGCAAAAATGAATACACTTGAACATCTACATTTATGGTAAGTGTACACAACTGTACTATGTTTTTCGTGTTTCACTGTTGCAGTCATCACACTTGGGTGGATTCCCAAAGCTGAAGAAGGGTGGAGGCAGTCAAGAAGAGTTAGGGCTGGCTAGTATGCCTTGCAGGATTACAGCTGCAAAACCTGCCCTGGATTTGGAAAAGATAGGCAGGTGGTAATGCTTGGTGAAAGTGTGTACCAAACTCCAAGTAGCAGCTTCCAGGATGTCCCTGGTAAGGACTTCCCTGAGAAATGCTGTAGAGGTAGATATTGCCCAAGTGGAATGTGTTCTGACCCCCTGAGGGGTTGGTTTCCCATGGTGCTTGTAGCAGAAATGGATGCAGTGTGCTATCCCCGTTTGGAAATTGTTTGTTTTGAAATGGCCTTGCCCTCTGCCCCTGTTGCAAAGCTGACTAGTAACTGGTCAGATTTTCTGAAGGGCTTAGTCCTATAAAGGTAGAATCTGAGCTGTCTGTGCATGTCCAAGGAGTGCATGATTCTTTCCCCTTTATTTTGAGGATTAAGGAAGAAAGTTGGCAAATGGATGGATTGGTTGAAAGCCACACTGGACACCACTTTAGGCATGAAGGAAGGGTTAGTCCTGAGGGAAACCCTGTCAGCATGGAAAATAATGAAGGGTTCCACAGCCATAAGTGCTTGTAGCTCAGACACTCTCCTAGCTGAAGTGATGGCCAGAAGCAATGCTGTTTTCCAAGAGAGGAATTTTAAGTCTGCTGATGCAACAGGTTCAAAGGGAGGGAAGCGTGAGCTTTTCCAGTACAAAGCTGAGGTCCCAAGTAGGGGTAGGTGCTCTCCTTGGTGACATTAAGTTGTTTGCCCCTCACAGGAACTGTTTGATAAGAGGATGCGAGAAGAGAGGTGGCTCAGTGTTGTAATGAGCCAAAATGGCTGAGGCATGGATCTTAATGGAGGAGAAGGACAGGCCTTTGTTGACAAGCTCTGCTAAGTAATCCAGGATTAGAGGCAGGGAGGGCAGAGTTGTGTCCTCTCCTTTAGATAGAATCCAGGAGCAGAACCTTTTCCACTTCACAGCATAGGATTTTCTTGTACTGGGTCTTCTGGCTTCAAGAATAATGTCCAGCACATACTTGCTTAGCGCTACTGGGGGAGAATTCAAGGAATAAGCCAGGGTGCAAGATTTAGGGTTTGCAGTTTTGGATGCAAAATCTATCCCTCCTGCTGAGAGCAGGTTTGGGTTCTGGTGTAGGTGCCAGGGTGGCACTGGTGACAGGCTGCACAGGAGTGGGTACCAGTGCTGGCGTGGCCAGTCCAGGGCAATCAGAATTGTCCTTGGTCTGTCCTGTCTTATCTTGAGTAATACTCTTGAGAGAAGATGCAGATGGGGAAAGGCATAGATTGAGAGATTTACCCCACTGAAAAGATAGGGCATCCACTTTCCAGGTCCTGCTGTGAGGATTCCTGGTGCACAATTTGCTGAGCTGGTGGTTGTAGGGTGAGGCAAAGAGATCCACCTCTGGGGTCCCCCATTTCTGAATCAGAAAGTTGAAAGTGCTGGGCTCCAATTGCCACTCATGTGGGTCTAGGAGATTTCTGCTCAAGTTGTCTGTCAGTGACTTTTGTTTACCTGGCAAGAATTGGCCTTGCAGATCGACTTGCATGTCCAAGACCTAGTGCCACAGGGCCATGGCTAACCTGCAGAGTGGGTAGGAGTGGGTTCCCCCCTCCTTGTTGATGTACCACATAACTGTGGTGTTGTCTGTTTTTATTAGCAGTTGTCCTGGAAAAAGGAGGGAACTGAAAGCTGTCAGGGTGTTCTGCACAGCTAGCATCTCTTTTTGGTTGATGTGCAGATGAATCTGACTTGGGGTCCAGTGGCCCTGAATGCATTTGCTGTCCATGTATGCTCCCCAGGCATAATCTGATGCATCTGTGGTTAAGGTCTGGGTGGCATGGGGTTGAGAAAAGGGCAGTCCCTTGTTGTGGTAGCATGCTTCTGTCCACCAAAGGAACTCTGTCCTTAGACAGGGTATGATAGGAATGACTTGTTTCCAGGTCCTGAGAATGTTGGCACCAAAGACTTTTTAAGTACCAATGAAGTTTCCTCATATGCAGTCTTGCATATGGAATTAGCAGTATACATGAGGCCATGAACCCTAGGGCCTGCAGTACTTTTCTTGCGAATAGCTGGTTTCTGGTGGACATTTTTTTGAAGTAGGCTGTCAGATAGACTTGTTTTTCTGAAGTGAGGAATGCCATCTGGGATGTTGTGTCAAAGCTTGTTCCCAGGAATACAATCTTTTGACTGGGTACCAGTTTTGATTTCTTTTCATTGATGGTGTACCCCAAAGAAGTGAGATGATGTTTCACAAATGTCAGGTTCTGCAAAAGCAATTCCTGACTGTCCGCCTGAATCAGGTAGTCATTCAAATACGGGAAAATTTGGATATTTCTCTGCCTGCAGTATGCAATGGCTGGAGCTAGGCATTTTGTGAAAACTCTGGGCGCAGTAGATAAACCAAAGGGAAGTGCAGAGAACTGATAATGCATAGATCCTGCCCTGAAACGTAGACACGTCCTGCATGACTCCCTTATGGGGATTTGCAGATAGGCTTCGTTTAAGTCTAGGATGACTAATCAGGCATTCTTGGCTAGCATAGGAAGAAGCTGTTACAGGGTAAGCATTTTGAATTTTGGTACCACCAGGAAGGTGTTGAGAATTGAAAAATCCAGGACTGGGCACCAAGAGCCATCTTTCCTGGGTACAAGGAAGAGTCTGGAGTAGAATCCTTGACCCCTCTGTTCTACTGGAACCGGCTGAATAGCTCTGATATTGAGCAGGGAAGCTACTTGGCTTTGAGCCTCTGCCCACTGATTTGGAGGAAGTTCTAGAAACCCACTTGGGGTTGGCAGTGAATGGAAATAAAATTTGTACCCCTGGGATACAATGTTGAGGACACACCGGTACTGTGTGATGGCCATTCCATTTTTTGCATGAAGGGCATGTTTTCCTCTAGGGGCACAAGCAATTGGGCAGGGCTGGGGAGTGGAGTAAAGAAGCCATTGTGAGTTTTTTTCCATAAGGAGGTGGTTTACCATTCCCTGCTTTAGGGGTGGGGGCACTTCATTGCTTAGATCTCTGCATACCCTGATATTGTAGTCTGGGTGGTCTGTTTCCTCTGTGTCTGGTTTGAGAAGGCCTGGGGGGGGGGGGCTGGAAAGAATGCCTACTGAATCTAGGGGGTTGCACTTGTAAGAATTCTTTAACAGTCTGCATAGACTTAGCGTTTTCTTCCACATTTTTAAGAACCTCTTCTGCTTTGGTGCCAAACTCTTTGTTCAAAGGAGCATCTAGTAACTTTGATTTGACATGGTCTGCCCCTTGAGCAAAGCATGTCTTCTCAGTACAGATCCAGTGACTTCTGCCTGGCAAGATGCTTCTAGGGCGTTAAAGCCGCATTGCAAATTATACTTACTGACTTGGCTTGCAGAGTGCATAAGCTCCTGCAATTCTTTGTTTTCTGCACAGTCTGTAAAGGTTACAACTTTTTGTTTAATTAGTTCCATAATATGCTGCTGGTACTTCAGCATGTGAAACTGACAATTCAATGCCCTAATAGCAAGAGTTGCAGAGGTATATACCTTCTTACCCCCATCTGTCCAAAGCTCTGGAATCCCTGTCCGAAACGGTGGGATTCTTGGCTGTAGTAGCCTTGATACCTTTAGGCCCCTGGGAAATGATCTCTGGGTCAGCAGTAGGATTCTTGAAAAGAAATTTGTGAGTGTCAGATACTCTGTAGTACCTGTCTGGTTTCATAGGGGCAGGAGGTAAAGTGTCAGGAGTAAGACTGACTTCCAAAAAAACATCATCATCATCATCATCCAGGACAGGGGGTATTGCTAAAGGCCTGTGCTTCGGCAACTCTAGGAATTCTCTGAGTCTCTTTTTGAACTGAGGATAGTCTTGGCATTCCCAGTCGAAATGCTCTCTTAAGGTATGCAATGTTTCACCAAAAGAAAAATCCTCTGGAGGGGAGGCAGAGGGAATGGATTCTTCTGCATCTGAATCCTCATATGCAGATAAGAGCATGTCTTCATAATCAGAAATCTCAGAGTCATCGGATTCCTGGTCTGTAGAAGCTGTAGGGGACTGGTCTCTTTCTCTTAGCAGGGGAAGGCCAACTTCCCCTAATTAGCGTAATAAGGTCTTCTGCCATTCTAAGCATTTGTTTTTATGGCATGGGAGCAGGTGCATGTGCTTTGGTCATTGGTTTTCTAGGCGTAGTGTGTACTCTGGGCCTAAGAAACTCAGTAGTTTTGGTTAAAAAAAGAAGTCGTCTATTTGAGTCGAACATCGGCTGAGCAAAGAACTGCCTCAGAAGCCGGTACCTGCACAGTGGCTCCGGACCCATCCGAGGTAGAGACATCCGCAGGGTCCATAGTCGAAGAAGAGTATCACGGCATACCGGACTCCGAATGGGTCTCAGTAGAGGCCTGCAAATCCACTGAAGTGGCATCAGGGGCTGCAAAAGTGCCTCACTGAATAACAGCGGACTGGCGACTAGCTTAACGGAATCATCGTCAGCAGCTTTGGACCTATGCGGTCTGTCCCTGTCATTATCTTTACATTTTTTCAGAATATCGGTAATCAGATGGCTTACTGAAGCAATTTCAGAATAGGGAGATCGAGAGCAAAAGAATTTAGCGACAAAGAGAGCCTGACGACGAATGGTTCGGGTGTTAAACAAGGCACAAAGCAGACAGCGAGGTGCGGCGTGGTCTGGGCTTAAACAGGTGACGCAGTAAGAATGAAAATCTCTCTGAGGTATTTGCTTTCCACAGGTAAGACAATTGTTAACTTTTTCTGACATTGGTTAGAGCAAGAAAAAAGATCCCATGAAAAAAAAACACAAAAAAGTCACAATATGAAAAACACACCACACCAGGAGGTATAGCAAAAAACTCTTTACTGGTGTATCCAGTACCTCGGCTTTCACCTTCAAGGAATATTTTTCTACCAAAGCATCTTTCCATTTTATACAATGCATAACTGAATAATTGATATAAAATACACATACCTTTCATTAAATATCATTGACGTAATGATATTTACCAGCCAAAAAACTTCAATTAGATCGCATTAAATGTCCCCTACAAAATTTCATCTCTCCTGTCACTTATTAAAGTGTTCTAAAATATACTAATACATTTATTTAAAATGAACTTCTTATATAAATACATTATTACCAATAATTCTTTTTAATACTTTTAAATTGATGCATTTTAATACTTTTAATACAATTTAATACAACAAAGGTGTATGCAACATGAAATCACTTGTTTAACTAATTGATATCCCGACCTTATATTTAAATTAATATCAAGATTTAATCCCCTAGGGGAAAGGGTACCAAAATTAATAATACATTTAGTTTCCAATTGCGTCAGTTTAAATGCAAATTCTTCCCCTTGACAGAAATAAGGTTTGGCTAACATGCAGTAAAACAAGGATGTGTCCCTGCCTTCATGGCATGTAACAAAATGTTCAGCAACTGGGCTCCCTGACGTACCCCTCCTAGTATCACCCAAATGTTCCATTATTCTTTTCTTTACTGGCCTTTTAGTTTGTCTGATATGCCCCTTAACTAAGGGACACCCACACCCTATAATGTACACAGCCCCCCTACATTCACAGCTGTATAGATCCATGGCCTTGTAAGCCTTCCCACTGACTCTTTCACCATCTAAATTCCTGATTTTATTACACACCTCACATCTTCCACAAGGAAAACTACCTTTCCTGCCCTGTTTTTTATCCAGTTTCCCAACAGATAGCACTTCCTTTAATTTTTGAATCTACTATAGGAGAATGTAACTCTTTCAGGGAAAATATCCTTCAACTTGCCATCACTGGATATGATGGGCCAAAACCTATACACTAATCCTTTGAGGATTTCTGAAAAAGAGGAATATCTATTAACAAAGAACAGCCTGTCTTGACCCTCTTCCTTATTCAATCTGCTGCTCTCCCCATATACGTGCCACTTCTCTGAATCTCATACTGTGTGCCAGTCCCAACTTTCTAATCACTTTGTTTTCTGCCCTGTTCAATACATCCACATTGTAACCTCTATTTGACAATTTATTCCTAACCCTCATAAACTCATTGCCCAACCTGCTTCTGTCTGAAGTATTATTTGCTGTCCTTAAATATTCCCCATATGGTAATGAAGACAACAAATGCACAGCATGCAAACTGTCTGCTCTAAGAGAATTGTTAACCACAGCAGCTTTGGTGTAGGGTTTATACTCCACAGTGAATTCTTCACCCACATAAAACTCCAAATCTAGACATTATACCACCTCTCTGCTGGTATTACATGTAAATTGCAGCCCAAATCGATTTTTATGCAACTCCTGCATGAAATGATGAAATTCCTTCATGTCTCCTTTACATATAAATATGAGATCGTCTATGTACCTCTTGAACAATATAACTTTCTGTCTATAAAATTCAGTATTGTATACATAGGCCATCTCAAAATAATTCATGAACAGGATTGCATATGCAGGGGCATATGATGCCCCCACGGCTGTCCCTTCCTTTTGCAAAAAACACTTACCATCAAAACAAAAACTATTATGTGTGAGAGAAAATTCTAACAGTCGCATTAAAAATTCAGTGCGTGGACCCTCCCCCAGCATAAATCTAACTGCTTCCAAACCCCACTTATTTTTTACATTTGTATATAATGACTTAACATCCACACAGGCCCAATAGTAGTCCGGGGACCATTTCATACCGATTACACTATCGACTAATTCTTTTCCATTCTTGGTGCGCGACATAACTCTAGCTAAATGCACTTTCAATTGACTGTCCAGAAATATACCCACATTTTGCAAATAAGCGCCCCTCCCAGACACTATGGGTCTCCCCACTGGGTTCTGAATATTTCTGTGTATCTTAGGTATTACCTTAAACACACTTGTACTTTTCTGAGGTACAGGCCAATGTGGGAGGACTATGGCTCACCAAGTTCGCAGATGACTGCAAACTGGGCACCATAATCGACTCTCCAGCTGACACAAACATCCTTCAAAAAGGTCTCGCAGAGACGGATAACTGGTGCCAGAGCCATGGTCTAAAGCTAAATGCCAAAAAGTGTATAGTCATACCCTTTGGCAAAAACAATGTGCCCACAAATTACCACATAGGTGGTAACCCATTAAGTACAGAGAAAGTAATTAGGGATCTGGGGACCCAAGTTGATAGCAATCTCTCCTTTGACAACCACATTGCCAAAGTGGTTAGAAAGACCTTCTACATAGCCCACCTCATCATGAAAGAATTCACATCTAGATCAAGAGAGGTAATCGTGCCCCTTTATTCATCCCTCATCAGGCCCATCATAGAATACAATGCCCCCTTTGGGATGTACCTTACCCAACACCTGCAGCAATTAGAAAGACCCCAAAAGTACCTCACCAGGACGATCAAGGGACTCAAACAGATGCCATATGCTGCTCGGTTAAAAGAACTCCAGCTCTACTCAGTTGCATACCGCCTACTTCGAGGCGATCTATGCCTGACATATAAAGCTATGTCCAACCCAGAATTAATGGACATGCTCCACCTCAGTAAATCTAAATCCCTTAGAGCCATGCACTTGAGGGACTTGAACCTCAGCACAGAAATAAATAGAACAAGCTGAAGGGACAGATTTATAACCCAGAGGCTCCCTTCGCTCTGGAATAGAATTCCAATTCATGTTAGGCAGAGCACCTCACTGACTCTATTCAAGAAGAATCTTGATGAGTGGATGGGGGATCGTAGGTTTGTCCCGGGGATTACTTCCGTGTCACTATTAGACAGAGGCACAGTAAACTAAACTTTAAAAAGGGCACAGTATACTCAAATCAAGGAGTGGCGTAAGCCAAGCACAATCGGGCTAGGCTTATAAATGCTCCAGGTCAGATAGCCTAGTATGAACCTATGAACCTATATAAAGTTTTTGACATCCATTGCATTCAGGAAGCCTAATCTTTCTCCTCTTTCCAAAATTTCCAGCAGAGAGCTGTTAAACTCCTTAAATGGGTTGTGGGGTAACAATTCATAAACCATTGTGTCCTCCAACAAAACCATGGTCATATTATCATACTGTTGTTTAGTCATGACCATCCAATTACCCCCTTTATCCGCCTATAGAAATCTGTATCTCTGATTGTCTATCCTAAGTTGTTGTAATGCTTCCCACTGCTCTTTTGTTAGATTGCACTGTATATAACTTTTTTTTAATTTATTATATTCAATTTCTGTTGACACAGCACATTTTCAAAGATACAAATATGTGTGGATACTTTTGGGGGCATAAAAGGACTGTTAACATGGTAAACAAGGTAATTGAAACTTACCATAACCTGTGTTAAAACCTGCAAAATGTTCAACTGTAGAGTCCCCCCCCAACCATTGATACACTTTGTTCAAGAGCTTCATCACTTTCATAATCATAAATAGACAAATTAAGTAATGAATCACCTTCATTAACACTCATATCATCACAATTGTCTTATTTTATTATTGCATTTTCCACATTTTCTACATTTATCATGCTTTTGTTACTTTTAAAGAATGCCCTTAAATGTAACTTACGGCAAAAGCGGGTTACCTCCAGTATCAAATCAGCAAGGCTGGGCACATGAGTAGGGATACATTTCACCCCTTTATCCAACAATGTAATAACATCATGATTTAAGGTCAAATTGGTCAAATTTACAAATTTTAAATTGTCTGCATTATTTATTAGTCCAAAGCTCACTGTATTGTTACATTCTTCCAGTATAATCAAACTACAGCTCCATTTTACACATTAGTTTATTCTCTTTCTATTTCTGTAGTTTCTATCACCATTGCTGTTGCTAGAATTCAAATTCCCCTGCCATTTTCTCCCTCAGCCCCTAGAAGTCTCTGAAGTCCCTTTATCCTACGTGGAATCCAAAGTATCGTCATTCAGGTCTTCAAGCAAAACACTTTTCTTACTGCTGGATGCAGTTTCCCCAGAGGACATGGAAGAGTTGCATACTTCTAGATCCTTACTGCCAAAACGCCGCTTCAACTGCCTTCCCCTTGTTTCCTTCTGTTGCCACAAAAAGATCATATTATTTTTGTAGTCATTCAAATCGCATTGGATTTTACCCTTCTTCCGTATGGTTACCGCCTCCTCCACCTTCTCTACTTTGTTCTTAATATCGTTCAGTTTGGACTCCAAAATTGCTTCCATCGTCATCTCTGCCAGCTGCACTTGTACTTGCAGGATATCAGCCCTCAGTTTCTCCTGCTGCCTTAAGTTGCGCTTGATGAGCACCTCCAGCCATGCCTTAGTGCAAGCTAGGGACGCCACATTCCATTCATTATGCAAATCAGCTTCATCCTCACCAAATTCAAACGCAGGCAGCTTGCTGATTCTAAGACCATGAAGTGTAATATCTAAGGCTATATACCTTTCAAGGAGCTTTATGTCATAAAACAAAGTCACCTCCTTTGTTAGTAAATGCTCCAACCTGGTAAAATCAGCTTCATTGGTATTGATCTCTCCCATTGTCCACGGGTCATCTCTGGCCATTCTTTCCTCTCTATCCCTCTATATTTTTGAGCAGGAAAAACGAGAACCATTGGCTGTCATCACCTCACCTCACCTCCTAGTAGAAGGATACCATGAAAAAAAAACACAAGAAAGTCACAATATGAAAAACATACCACACCAGAAAGTATAGTTATTGGTATATCCAGTACCTCGGCTTTCGCCTACAAGGAATATTTTTCCACCAAAGCAGCTTTCCATTTTATACAATGCATAATTGAATAACTGATAGCAATCAAAAAACACATACTTTTCATTAAATATAATTGACATAATGATATTTACCAGCCAAAACACTTCAATTAGATCACATTAAATGTCTCCTACAAAATTTCATCTCTTCTGTCACATATTAAAGTGTTCTAAAATCTACTAATAAATTTATTTAAAACGGACTTCTTATGTAACTACATTAGTACCAATAATTATTTTTAATACATTTAAATTGATACATTTTAATACTTTTAATACAATTTAATACAACAAAGGTGTATGCAACATGAAAACACTTGTTTAACTAATTGATATCCCGACCTTATATTTAAATTAATATCAAGGCCATGGATCTATACAGCTGTGAATCTAGGGGGGCTGTGTACATTATAGGGTGTGGATGTCCCTTAGTTAAGTGGCATATTAGACAAACTAAAAGGCCAGTAAAGAAAAGAATAATGGAACAGTTGGGTGATATTAGGAGGAGTACGTCAGAGAGCCCAGTTGCTGAACATTTTGTTACATGCCATGAAGGCAGGGACACATCCTTGTTTTACTGCATGTTAGCCAAACCTTATTTCTGTCAAGGGGAAGAATTTGCATTTAAACTGACGCAATTGGAAACTAAATGTATTATTAATTTTGGTACCCTTTCCCCTAGGGGATTAAATCTTGATATTAATTTAAACATAAAAAATAAGGACAATTTTTACATATTGCTCTTACAAACTTAGAAAGACTCTATCAGAAAGATTTTTCAAAAGCAACAACTTTCTGAAGGGTATGAGGTCTGAATATCAAATGTTTGTCATTTTCTGTAATCAATCTTCAATAACTCGCCAATGATTTGCCAGAAACCCATAATTTTATGAGAAGCAGGCCAAAAGTATGAGGCACAAATATGGACAGTCTATGAAAATCTGTAATCAGATTACAGTATGGGGCTGTTTCCTTTGTTTTTTGTGAAGTATGTTGCAGTGCTGTTGGACTGTGGCTATGTTTTACCTAGCAGCAAACATCCTAGATTAGTTTTTAAGTATTTACAATAAGTTTATTTTGTGGTAATAAAGTACAGAGTTAATTATTTTTGGTAGTGGGTTATGGAAACTTTGCCCTCTATATTTTTGTTGTCAACTTATAAAATAAGATGTATGCATGAAAGTTTTGCAGAAAATAAAATTATACAAATAGCCAACAGTAAGGTAGATGAGATTGACCCCAGTGGACCTCCTTTAATAAGTGTTCCTGTAAGGGGTGCAGTTGAGTCAGTGTGCACTTTGAAATGTCTGTGGCTTAAGAAATCATTGAACCATGTAAGGGTTTAAGCATTAAATCCAGCTCAGACCAGAACATCATTTAAGAGTAGTTGATTGACTTGGTCAATTGTCTTAGTAAGATCAATAAAAAGAACTATAAAAATGTTAAGGTTCACAGGCTTTCATGCTGACATCTGATGAAACACTGTGTCCAGTATGAAAGCTTGGGCATATTATGATTTTTATCATTTTTAATAATGTCTCTCAATATTTCCTGAACTAGATTATGTTTTGCTGCTGCGGAGTTTGCTGCATTTCTGGATTTATTAGCTCTGCTGCTGCAGAAAAAAAACAGTAAGATTCCTAGAATGCATGATGTATTAGTGTAACAAATCAACTAGAGGGATTAATACCAGAAGGCACTTGAAGCCTGCATCCAGACTATTTGAGGTGGCAGTTAATAACCACCACCCCTAGCAGTGCTGAGCATTACGTAGATAGCGGGTGTTACCAGAACAACAGCAGTAAAACCCCTCGAAACGGATGTTGTAATAATAAATAGAGGGCTAAACAGAGACTACTTTAAAAAGCACAGGAGAAGATAGAAGGGGGTCAAGCAAAGATGGGAAGAGGGAGGTACAGTGGAATGCTAGTGATTTAAGTGAGTGAGGAAACAGTACAGTAGAGAAAGTCATTGGCAGAAAGCAATAAAGGAAGTCAGGAAATTAGCAGTACAAGTGGTAGAACACACTTATATCCAACTTTTTGTCTGATAATTAGAAGAAAGGAGCATCACAACAGCAGCAATCTATTTTATATTGACTTTATTCTAGAGTTTGTAAATGGCACAAAAGTATTCTAAGTAACTGGAATAAAGAAGGGTGACACTGAGACCCTGAACAGAGCTGGACAGCATGCAGCTAGATTGCTGCTTCGGGACTAGTAGCACTAAAGTCAGTCAAAATGGATGTCATGATAAGCACACGGGAAATGAGAAACACGTAACGGCCTCCAAGTCAAGTCAACCAGCAGAGGATCATTGGAAAACCATGCTCAGCTGCATCAGTACAGATCACTTTGAGGTTGAAGTACCTTAAATATGCCCTTGTTGCTAAAGACTTATGAGGCAAATCAGCTGCTAGAACGGCACTTGTAGCCAACATGCTCTACTATGTCAGCAGGGACCTCTTTGAGGTTAAACTGCTGACAGGTGTCCATGTTGCAGCAAATCTCAAGTTCTATTCCCTGCTTAAGAACCCCACCCTAAGCTAACATTTAAAACAATGTAAAAGAAATGTAAGAATACTACTTCAGGGTTTCCCGAAAATAGACTATATCAAGTGGGATTACCACAGCCAACAAAATTAAATAAATAAAAATAAACAAATGTAGAATAAAAGCTCATCCAGCATGTGCAGTTGTAACCAGAAGCAGAATCATTTGGATGTGGGGAAAATATACTAGCATCATGTGGACAAAAAACTGAAGTCAGAGTCTAACCACAGTGCTTGGCACTGTACTATCTGCCCTGCCAATAAAGCAATACATGCCAAATGTACATCAATGTATAACGCTCATATCTAATCCATGTTACCATTTTCTGGCAAGGAATATCTAGGGACTGCCATTTGGATCTTCATACAACATATCTACATAACCTGTAGAGGTGACATCATGAAGTCTCAAATATGGAAAAATCTCACACATTTCTTTTGCAGTAAAAAACAACTTCAGCACTTTGATGGAAGACCCAGCTTTAGGAAGGAAACCAATAAAGGTTCAAGAATTTCTTCAGTCTCACCATGACTACGTAATTGGTCAGTTATGAGGCAGGAATAGGTGTTAAGCTGACCACTGAAGATGGTCACTGTAACAAGGATTTCCTGTCCCCTACTACAGATTAAAACAGCTAATTTTGCTGAAGGAATGGATTCTGCAATCTAAGATGTTATGAAGTCTTTCAGTGCACCTGCACCATCTGTGAAGACACAATGGCATTATTCTTTCTTTCACTGGTCATTCATGAAGTGGACTGTCATATAAAGGGTTATTCTAAATGTATTCAGTCTTGCTGGTCAAATGACTCATCCCACATGGACCATCACAAAAAGTAGGAATTATTATTGTAGGGTGGAAAATGGAATATGCACTAGTTAAGTTTCAGATTTTTGTAGCAGTAAAATCATGGGAAATTCAAGTTAATGGTCACACAAGTCCTTGCTCCAGCTCTACATCTGATCAGATTCTATAAGCTTGCAGAAAAAAAATATGCTCGCCTGTTACATCTATATGCTTAACATGCATGGCTATACAATCTGGTATATGTAGCTTGTAGTTAAGCAATCAGAAGTAGTTGGGCAGCAACCCAGAACATATAGGCTTTCGTCCATGCAAATCTGTTTCCTGCTGGTACACATCTGTGACCCTATGGGATCTGAGTGACTCAGGTACAGTACTAACATGCATAATTATGACTGCTACAGTTTAAATCACTGTACAGTAGGTGTGCTTTATCATGTAACAGACTAAGACCAGCTACTCTGTTCAGTAGATCATTTTATAATGTGCAGCATGATCTTTTAACTGAAGTAGTTTGCATAAATGTATCCTGTCGAAGAAGACTGGACTATGAACATGATTTCAGTAAGACAATGAGTAGATAAGTCAGGCCTCATACTAATAGCTGAAACTCCTTCGGCTGTGTGGATCCCCAGGCACAGGTCCTTGATACACAAGTTTTTGATCTTTATAACCATTATATCATCAAATGTGACAGCATTTTGCTTTTTAAAATTAAAAAAAAAGTTGGGATCCTGCCACTGTTATTGACATCCACTGACGTCCTCAACAGTCTCTCATGAAGTTTGAGGGATGGGATATCACTGTTACAGAAAGGGACAGGAGATTTTACTTTTTATGCTGAGGAGATCAAGCTTATATGGGGTAATGTGCCAATTGGTCTCTGCATGTCAACAGTCTGATCATTTTTGATGGGCAGCAGTACTGATAATCATTTAAGCAGCCAAGATATGTGTGTGTGTGTGTGTGTGTGTGTGTGTGTGTGTGTGTGTGTGTGTGTGTGTGTGTGTGTGTGTGTGTGTGTGTGTGTGCGTGTGTCTCTGTGTGTGTGTGTGTATGTCTGTGTGTGTGTGTGTGTGTGTGTGTGTGTGTGTGTGTGTGTGTGTGTGTGTGTGTGTGTGTGTGTGTGTGTGTGTGTCTGTGTGTGTGTGTGTGTGTCTGTGTGTGTGTGTCTGTGTGTCTGTGTGTGTGTGTGTGTGTGTGTGTGTGTGTGTGTGTGTGTGTGTGTGTGTGTGTGTGTGTGTGAGTTTAGCATAAGTACTGGCAGAGCATAGAGACAAAATATGCAGTATCCCTTTAGTAAGCGACTTTTCTTTTCTTTTTTTTTTTTCTTATTTTTTGGTCTTCCGCTGTGGAGAACATTTTCTTTTAGCTCTTGAGGGATTGCCCAGGGTGCCAAATGGCCTACCATAATTCTGGCACCTACTGAAATTAGGCAGCATGTACATAGTCCTAGAACTGCCCTGATCTCTTCAGAGTGTGCCAGTATTTGCAATCCCCCCAACCCCAACGAGGCAAACTGGCATTGAGCAAATAATCCTCATTCACTGATATTGCTAACTAATAACTGAGTCCAGGTCACTGGTGTCCTGTCTCCTTACAGTAGCCTGAAATGTTACAATTTAAGCCAGAGTCCACAGCTCATAAGCTTTCCGGTGCTTTATGGTCAAAAGTTTAGCAAAATCACATAACTGTAGAAAGAAAAAATATAATTTAGGGGATGACCTCTGGTAATGCCAAATATAAGGAAAACTGCTTAATCAGAAATGAGACAATTAATATAGCTAGACATTTTACGACATGGGCATGACAAAAAACAATAAATGCAAATAGTTGCACTGGCAATATAGGACAAATGTTGTGGTCAGATCCATGACACAGACTTAAACCTTGTTGGCTATCTTTACATCAATTCCACCATACATCTAATTTAAGGAATATAACATAAATCATCAAACAGATGCGCTTTATGCTAAGTATCAATAATGAAACAATTGAGTGAACCCATCCAAAATTATACTTACAGAACTGGTATTATTCCTAAAAAAAGAGTTAAAACATTTTTCTATTAAGTATGCTTGATTCTGCAGTTTCTCTCTACGCATCTCTGTCTCAGTCTCTCTCTCTCACTCTCTTTCAGCATATCCATTTAAGCTTTGTAGATGACTTTGAAAAGTTTGATTTATCTGATGAAGTCAGAAATCTTTCATAAGCCCTATGGTGCGCTTCTCTTTCTTGTTTAAAATTATTGCAAAAGTACTTGACCCCAGAGGGAGGCTGAACATTTATAGTGTCATACATTTTATTATAAAAGATTCCACAGCAATCTAAAATTGCTCTTTAGGAGAAAAAATAGGCCAGGTGAATGAAGAAAAAATATAAATCTCCCTCCAGTTATAATTCAAGAAACAGTGCATCACTTCTTTAAAGCTCTTATCCCCTCTGCGCAGAAAACCACAAAACCCAGCAGTCAAAAGTTCCAACAGCTGAGTCATTGAAGAAAGGGTTTATAAAAGATCCTGGAGGTGTTTATCTAGATGAGATCCAAAATGTTATTGCCTTTCATTCACATGAACTAGCATGCTTCAAAATATTAATGACAAAATCAAGAACAGACTGATGAAACTTAAGTCTGATGATATATTTACTGCAGTTAATACACACATCACATACCAGTGTATACGTGCAGGGGATTTTTATGGATACAAGATAAGGTTGAACTGATCATGAAAATCTCTAGGGAGATTATATAATAACAATCAATAAGTAGGTCATTTGCTTTATCTACAATCAATATGTTTAAATCTGTTATTTATACTGCAAAAATATACATTATCACTACTACAAAGTGTTTGCTATATTTTACAGCCTGGAATATGTAAATTGGTTTTAACAAAGTTTCTATAATCATACATGTGAAAACTAAAACCAGGAATCCCCTCACGTCAGCGTACTTAACAATGCATATTACTGTTAAAGTCTGGAATATTTATATTTTTTAACAACGTTTCTGTAATCACTTGCAAAAAACATATTTTAAACTCAGTAGTTCTCATAATTCAATAGAGCTTTTGCTTCTAATGCAAGCATCGGTTAGTAATACCTTAAGACTTTCTAGCTACAGTACTATTTGATTTCGTCCACAAAAAAAGATATATGATGCAGTTTTGTAATTTTTTTTTTTTTTTTTACCAAAAGTAACATCTTTCAAGGTTTAGGTGGAAGCTGTATTCCTTCCTTTCTTCACTGTGTTTAAGTCACTGGGTACTGCAACAAATCATACTTCGTGAAAGAAGAACATTTCTCTAGATTGTCTTCAGCAATGTGTGTAGCATGTACCCTGTAGCACTTCCTTCCTTTGCCATTCCACATCTGTACATTCCTCCATGTTTGAGAAAGCTTAGGACAGCCTGCATTCCAACAAGCTTAATGGCAACCTGTTTAAAACATCCACTACCCTTTTATGAAAAGTATTTCCTTAAGTCAAACCTGAAACTAGCTCAGTCTCTCTAGGTAGTGATGCTTCCTGCCCTTTCAGCTTTATTCTCCTACAAAATATTTCAGTCTTATGTAACCACAGGATACCTTCTCTTTCCCTTCTGTCCTCCAAAGAGTTGTCTATGGTGCCGTAACCTATTTGCAGGACTTTATCCTCACCATGTCTTAACACCCGGTTGCTTTCCTCAGAACCCTCTACCACTAGCCTTCCCTTTTTCCTTTGCATTACATCCTGTTTTAGACTACAGTTCTTCATTCAGTTGCTGAACCATTTTATGATTTAAGACTTGTACGAAGGAAGACATATTTAAAACCATCCTTTCTGAAACTAATACAGCCAGAGTGATAGATATAACTTGTCTTTTTCCTTTTATCATATTTTAATGATTTACTCCAATATGAAAGAAAAGAAATAAATCGCTAGTGCTACTGACAGGTTTAGTAATCACAGCACACTTCTACCTCACTTCACCACAGAAACATGCACAATGATTTATACTGCCAATTAAGCAAACAAGACACTCATATTCACAAGGGGATAGATAAATAAAACAATGCAAAATGCTGTTAGTCAAACAACAGAGATAACATAAAGCTCCAAATAAAATATTAGTCTTAGATTCTTTAACATACAAAGCTGCAAAGCATAACTTCAACCAATTAGGGACAAATTTCAACAGAATCAGGGACAAATCAAGAAAAAATCAGGGACAATCAGGGACACTTTAAAAATATTGGTCCTGTTAAATTAAGACATTGAAAGACTAAGAGAATATGAATGAATATACATTTTCTGAAGTAAAAGAAGTCTATAACTCTTAATTATTGCCATTATTTATTAAGTGTAATACACCACATTTCCTCCAAAAGTCACAAGTTTTAAGAGGGACAGAGGTAAAATTTCAGTCAAAATCAGGCACAGTTGAGAGGTATGCTGCAAAGCAAATAACTGCAGAATGACTAATCCCAACCTCAATCATGGAGTGGTAAATTAGCAGAGAAGTAAGGCAACTACTGGAAAAGGTAAAAGATGTAATCTAATAACCAAGCCATGGGAGCTCATGTGGTTTGTGAGGCTTGGGGCTGCAGCTCTGAGGGTTAAAGCTCTGACTGTCACCTAGATTATCTAGATTCAACTATTGGTTCAGACAGTAGGAGGGTTAGGGTGGGGGTAGCAATGACTAGTAATTGCAGATCACCGATTCTGGGGGAAGGAGATGTTTGACCCACTGAACTCCAACAGAAGTGCTGGGGAAACACTGACAGAAGCTCTTGGGTAGTTCGGTTGATGATACATATCAGCCATGGAGGCAGGTCCAAATGTAGAGAGACCTGCTTCAGGACTTCCAGAGAGCGCCAGTTTCAATGAAACTAACAGCCACTGCAGGCAGTAGGCTCAGGGTGGAGTATCACACAAAAGACATCTTAGCTCTCACGTCCAGGAGAATTTACATGGGCCTAATAGGCTCTCTCCCTGATCAGAGAACATATAAGCTACAGGTCTTTCACCCTGACTTGTGAACAAACTGACTTGGCCCTCAACCTCATTAGAGAAAGAAATGGGTGGTAGAACAGGAGCTACTGGGCAAATCTGGAGATCCCAGAGGGAGGGATGTAGTTCACATGGCTATGGAGGAAGGATTTGACAGGAGGAGGAAGGATTTGACAGGAGGGGGAAGGCAAAATGGAAAACATACTCAAAGGAATATCTTGGGAAAATGAGAAAAGAACAAGAGAGGGTATACAGAGTTGAAAGCAGATCAGTGCAAGGAAGAGAACAGCAGGTGAGGAAAAAGACAGGTGAGATGTGACAAGGCAAAGTCAGGTATCACAGGTAGACAGGGTAAGGTAATAGTACACCTTCTTTTGGTACTTATGAAACAGAAAAAAAATCGCATCTGAAATGAGTGTATTACTAGATATTGGGGGTAAAGGATTTTTAAAAGCAGGTAGGCAGAGATTTCTCTTTTTTTTCCTTTTTTTTTTTTTTTTTGGCTTGCACAAGCCACACCAAACACTCCTCTCCCAGGCCGCAGTGACAGATTAAGTCTTTTAATGAGGAGTTAAGACCCAATCCTAATTTCCACAGCTGAACAGAGAGCTTTATAACCCCTTCATTCCTCTGCAAGGGTGGGAGACCTATCAGCACATTCAGTTACCCTGAAGGTGAGAGTCAGAAGTGAGGGAGCAGATCAATGTTGCCTAGTCAAGCAGTCCCTTCCCCAACCCATTTTAAACTCCCCCCTGAAGCTGGTGGCAGACATATATGCTGCTACCTAGGCATGAGATGTGTCTCTACAAGGTGAGACTCAAGGCTGACGTACAACACACATGACCCAATTACAGCTACATCAGCAGTACCACAGGTTGTCAGCCTGGGTCAGCAGTGCAGCAGGTCCATCAACCTTCCTACTTCCCCTGGGATGGGTGATCCAGCATCATTGCCACTCCCACCGGGTCTGTTCCAAACAGAACATGAGTCATCTAAGGCCCAGTTAGGGTGTTATACACCCACACCACACAGCCCCTAGAGGCAGCTGGAGATTCTTAACAAGTGCTTTGCATTTTTTTAAGAGAGATCATGCCTGCAATGAAAGGTAAGTAAGTATTCAAAGTAACACAAGCTGATAGCTTATGAGATGGAAATCTTTTAATCAGCAAAATAAGTAACTTTGAATGAAAATAAGGCACAGGGGCAGTATTAACCACTTGGATTGTTAAGCATGTGGCTGGGGTTTGCTGGGTTTTATGGTGATTTGTCTCACTAAATGCCACTGAAGTCATATAGGAGACTGGATTGAAGCAGCTATGATGCACACTCTGTCTGACTTCAGTGGTGGAGGGGGTTAGAGAAAAGATTCTAAGGTAGAGTTACAGTGAACTGTGTCAGACTAATCAAATACAGTTTTACACCGAGGTAACTATTGAAGTTAATAAATGGGAATCCAATGGCTGTGCTCTTTTGCCTCTGTATGAAAATACTGATCATGCAAGTATGATAGAATTTTTCCACCCACCCCCTCCTCCCATAGGAGCAGTTTTCCATTCAACCCCCTCTCCCATAAACATACAAATACATATTTACAGCCATTTCTAAGCCCACAATATTAAAACATCAGTAAAGCAAAGAAACAAATCTGGATTAATTTTTAGATTTTCATTTCCTCTTCCCATTAATCTTGGAGTTTACTAATGCTTTTGACTCTGCGCCTAACAGCAGACTACTGGAGAAGCTTACCATGGCATTTACATATACACTTGTATGCTGGGTACAGAAATGGCTTGAGGGTAGGACTCAAAATGTACTGAGTGGTGGGGTTACCCCAATACCGTTAATCATTTATGTGAAAGATACTTTGCAGGGAGTAGAGGCTAGGATAAATATATCTGCTGATGACAATAAAATGGGCTACTACAGAAGACAGGGAATGAACCTAAGATGGTATTTGTGGAGCCTGTTACACTGGACTACTGAATCACAGGTGTGATTCAGTGAAAAAAAAAAATAAGCTGATGCACCAGAGGTAAAGCAATGCAAGTACGGTGAGTGATTTGGTGAGTGCTTGTCAGTATTACAGACAGAAAACAAGGATGTAAGCCCTCTCTTCTCTGGAGCTATAAACTATTAAACCATCAAGTTTAATGGGAAAACCTAACTAACTAAAGTGGATTGCTGGGTTTTATGAGGTTAGCTCTAGGAACAGCAGAGGAGATATGCCTTTGGACAGGACACTGATTAGAATGACTACCTACTGTAATTCTGAGAGCTGTAACTGAGAGTCCAGGAATTACAAAAAGAAACATAGCAAAACTAAAGGAGAACACTGAATCTTGACAATCGCTGTTGCCCTAAACATTATTTTTTGAAGGGGGCAGGCTTCACTGAAACCCCCACATACACACTTTTAGTACTTACACAACTCTGATACTACCATACCTTGAAGAAAATAGATCTATATTAAATAAGCGAAAGCTTAAAAAAGCGAACGTTTATTCATCGACCCTAGTTCAGCGAACGCTGAAAATGCTAACCACTCAGAACAGCGATTTTTTCCCAGGGAAAAAAAAATCGCTGTTCCACAAAAAAAAAAAAAAAATTGAAATAGTATTTAATGTAGGGGGGGCCTTGCCCCCCCCACACACACACTTAAATATACCAACTCCGAGATCGCATCACAGTAGAGGAAATGGCAAACTCCCGAAACCGGCCCAGCTATTTCTTTCCCTGAGAAGAAATTCACTGTTCCGGGTGTTCGGGATTTTCAGCGTTCGCTGAACTAGGGTCAGTGAATGAGCGTTCGCTTTTTTAAGTGTTCGCTGATTCAATATAGACCCGAAGAAAAGAGTATACTCCAAGGAACAGATATGCTGGACTTACTGTATTGTAAATCATCCATTTTTACAAAGTCAGTCCAAAAATTCCATGAGTAACACAAGTCTTGGATTATAGTAAATTGCACAGTTCTGTAGGGAATACAGCCAGTTTAACGTAAACTTCATAGAAGAAGACAAGAGCAAGGCAACAAGTTGATTAATGAGTTAGAACATGAGGTCTCTAAGGCATCCTTCACTAGAATTAGTGGGAAAACAGGAAACATAATATGACTGAATAAGACAGCATGTGAGGGTATACAGAGGACATGGAAAGATGGGAGGGTGGTCACAGTCTTCGAGTGAGGGTGCTAACTTCAGGTTGGATATGAGGAAGCATCGCTTTAAGGAATAACAAATGAGAGCAGCAAACTCCCCAAGTGGACTGTGCAGGGCAGAAACAGTATGTCTTAAAAAATGAAGGGATAAGTGGAACAGGGGGTGAAATATTGATGGAGGAAGGGAAATTGCTGAACTGGGGCAGTCACATCACATTCTCCCGCTCTGTATATGTATGCATGTATGCAAACCACAACTTATTTTTACACAGAAATTAATAAAACCCTCAACTTTTCTAACTCTACATGAAACCAGTGATTTCAGACTAAGCAAACTATGGCTGTAATTTTAATAAGACGTAATGGCTGCTCTAAACAGGATATATTCAACAGCCTGCCTTCCATTTTTAGCTAGATATAATCAGAAGTCTGCCTTCTATTTCTAGCTATATCTAGCAGCAACCTAACATGGGAGCCCGAGTACAAGACAGCAATAATTATCAAATCATTGTGTATTGTAGTACCAGTCAGCAAGCAAGCCTACTCTTAGTTAAAATGTGCGCCCACTTCAAAATGTGCACCCATTTCATTGTCTATTAACAACACTGAAAAAAAGATTAAGTGCACATAGTACAACACTTCAGTGCTTAGCAAACTGTAAAATACTACACAAGTGGCTTCAGACTGTGGTAGTGCACAGAGCCAGTGTAAGGAAAGGCAAAAGATAAACTATCAAAACCCATCCAAATGACAAGCAACGGAAAAATGCTAAAATCATGCTGAGGAAAAATTAGCCTTGTAATACTAAACCAAGAAGCTCAAGGCTATGGTGTAACAAGTACGTACAAAAAAAAAAAAACTCAATGACAGCTATATTTGCTGCAGCTCAGCCTTAGTAACAAACTGGTGTAAGTACTCAATACTTAAGTATTGTTAAAGAGTAAAAAAACAACTTCTTCCTCTTTTGGCTTTTCCCGGTTAGGGGTTGCCACAACAGATCACCTGTCCGCTCATGATTAGCAGTGGAGTTTTAAAGTGTCGAGTTGCCAGCCCGGTGCCCTACCTTCCACAGATGGCACACACACACACACACACACACACACACACACACACACATGCACTCACACCTAGAGCCAATTTAGAGTGTCCAATCCACCTGCAGCATGTCTTTGGGATGTGGGAGGAAACCGGAGCACCCGGAGGAAACCCACGCGACCACAGGGAGGACATGCAGACTCTGCACAGAAGGCACCCCAACTGAGGATCGAACCAGAGCACCTCTTGCTGTGAGGTGACAATGCTAACCACTGCACCACCGTGGCCACCCATAACAAGACGAACAACCTTAAAACAAAAAAGTAAAATACTGCAAAAAGGCACAAGGTGCTAAAGCAGCTACTGGTGTGTTTTCCCCCTCCCCAACCACTTCAGGTCCCTGCTCCAATTACTCCACCACCTACACCCAATAGTAATATTCATAGTGGAGGGAGGCAGAAAAATGTGATCCCTGGGCCAGCAGAGATTGTTTGTTCCTACCCTGGAAGCACAGTCAGCCCCATCTGTTCCCCTGCAGTAAAGTTCAGAGTGATACAACTGGCTGTTTACTTTCATCTTACTAGATGTCTCACTAAGTCACGATACCTGCCTGGCTAAGGGAGAGGAATTCTCATGCACCTCTACCTCCCCAGCTAAACTGTGCACATACACCCTTAGCATCTTATGCTTGTTTGGCCTCTTCACATGATCACCCACCCAGTTGTAAATATCAACAATGCGTTGGGACACACTACATCCCTATCTCCCTTGAAACATGATCCAGCATTGTCCACTAAAGCACATTCTTCCCCTCTCATCATCTCAGGTGCTCATGGTCATTAGTATAACGAATTGTTATTCTCTTTCATATCGACCTTAGAACCAACACAGAACTACCACATGCATCCACTGTTTGACTTCAGTTTGATGTTGGGCCAATCAGTAATATGATGAATAATGGAAACATTTTTGCAAGCTGTGCACTCAGGCACACTTGTAATCTGCCTCTCCCAGTAACTTACTATTAGTCATACTCGGGCACAGTGGAATACAAGAATAGCAGCTACAATGCCAGAGACTTGGACTTGACTGACATGTCAGAACATGAAGGAGACAGCCAGAGCCAGGGAACTGGTGCATTTAAAGTAATTATATCCTTATACATTTTATATATATATATATATATATATATATATATATATATATATATATATTTACTTATATGGTGACTCCAGATCAGAGGCCACACAGCTCTCTCCCTACTTCATGAGATATATATCCAAGGAAAGAAGGGGCATATAACGTGGGCAACAGCACTTAGAAATTGGAGAATAGATACCAGCAGAAGCAGGAAGAGAAAAAGAAACACTTAAAAATACCCATTCTTTCAGTTTGTCCAAGAATCACAGATACCATAGCATGAAAACAAACTAAAGTGAGCATTTAGCATTTATCACGGATTGATGCTGTCTTTCACAAAGTAACATAAAATACTGCTTCTGAATGTTCAGTGCCAATATGTCCCCAAAACAGCAACTGTTTTTCAAAACAAGCTATCACTCACAGTGCTTGGCTTTTATAGCCCCTCTACTCACCCCAGCAACACAGAGAGAGTAATGCAGTAACAAGTCAATGTTTATTATTTATTACCCTGTTAACTGACATAAAGACCAAGTCCCCCACTGATGATTCAGTGATAGGTGAACATGCGGACTCTGTTCTTAAAGGTTGTTGTTGAGTCTTTCGGCTTTCCCCAGTTAGGGGTCACCACAGTGGAACTCCAGTCCGCTAATGATTGGCAGAAGATTTTTACGTGCCAAGTTGCCAGCCCTGACACACAACCTTCAACGAAGGTATGCCCATTCACACATGTCTCCACACAGAAGCGCTCTAGCTGAGAATCGAACAGGACATGTCTTACTGTGAGGCGACAATGCTACCGCAGTCTGGACTCTGTTCTGTTCTTAAAGGTATTACCTCAAATTTCCTAAGTCTGATATTTATTTATTTATTTAACATTTGTTTACCAAAAAGTCCAACTGGGACAGTGCCCTTTTTCAGGGGAGGTCTGGGAAAAAAACTCCAGACACATGTCTTTGGAATGTGGGAGGAAACCAAGCACCTGGAGGAAACCCACACAAATGCAGGCAGGACATGCAGACTCCGCATCTCAGCCGAGAATCAAACCTGAGAACCTCTTGCTGTGAGGCGACAACACTAACTGCTGCACCACTACCTTTTAGTTAATGTTTGTATTCTTAAGTGACACATGAGTTCCTGCTGTTTTTAATTTCTCCAAGTCTTTTGGGTTTCTAATACCATGAAGGGAAGGGACCCCATTCTTAAGTCAAAGTATGATTAAAGTACATGAAATTAGTATTGTTTCACTCTTTGATGTTAGCCAAAAGTGCTCTTTGCAGAACCCGCAATGTGCCCAGTAATGACTCCTTATGCAATTCGTACGGTGTTATATGAATTGGTAGCATATCTAAATACGATTGCAAATTATTTTTTATAAGACCCGTTACTCCTACTACTATTGGAACTGTCTGGGTATCTTTCTTCCACATGGCTCTCGTTTCTGCCTGCAGATCAAGGTATTTTATGACTTTGTGTCTCTCTGTACGCAAGACACTGTAGTCAATGGGTGTGGTGATTTCAATGATCAATGCTACTTTTGTCTTCTTTTCTTAGACCACTGTATCCAGTTTTCTAGCATCTGTCTTTTGAACTGTTGGTATTGGGCGATCCCATTTGATATAAACTTCATCATTTTCTATGATTCATTGTGGCTCATGTTTCCAGTGTTTTTCAGCCACTTCGATACCATAATGTTTGCACAATATCCAGTGTAACAGTCTCCTTTGACGGTACGCCTATTTCCTTTCAGCTCTTTCACCCAACTGACATCTGCTGATTGTGGTGCCCCCTGACATATTGTGCCTGGGACAGATGCCCCCTTTGTTCTGCCATAGCTATGCCCCCACAGTAATTTTATATAATGAGATTATAGTTTTAATGATAACAGCCCTTACTAAAAATGGTTATTAGTAAGGCAATGTCCAGCCTTTAAAAATATGAACATATCACACAAACTGCCACTTAGTGCAGAGGACTGAAGTTCTAAGAAATTAATGATCTTCCTAGTGTACCCAAGGTGCAGAATTTGATTTCCTTCCCCCTCCATTTGCCTGCTATGTGACTCTGAGCAAATCACTTAACCAGACCCTCCTCCCAGGTTGCCCCAGAAAAGGAAAATTATGTATAGTGGGTTTACCTGACCAATAAATAGGTAAAACAAATACAAAGTAAAATAATGGCACTGAGGTAAACCTTGGCAAATGAGGTACACATAGTACTGCTACTGACATTTTACTGTATGGGAAAAAATGCAGATCAAATTAATGACAAGAGAAAAAAAAACACAGATTTTACTTCTGAGTTTAGTGAAACCAGGGACCTAGACAGTTTGCTATTTTAGCAAGGGGAAGCATGGAGGGAGCCCTAATTTTGTTTCAGTGATTTGGCATCTAGCCATTTTTTCAACCAAATGACATTTAGACCCACATGGTTCATTGAGTTGTGTCAACCACCGCACTTAATGAAAGGCAAAGGTGCACTCTCAACTAGGGGCTTCACTTGTAATATATGTATACTACAGATATTTAATTTTACAAAAAAGAAAATACTTGTAGGAACAATTCCTCTACTAAAAACACTGTTTTACTACTGGTATTTAGAAGTAACTTATTATAGATCATTTCAGAAAAACAACTTAAATATTTGTGACAATGATATAACCAAAGGGGCGTTTTATGAGTCCAACAGGATCTTCAATTGCTCACAGCTGAAATGAGAAATCCTGTCAGTTGATCGTATGTCTTGAAGCGTCACTGCATTATTTTGTATACAATAAGCTTCAAAAACACCTCTAACTTCATGACACAGATAGACAGAGCCTAAGTAAAGCTTAAGTAATCTGGGTTTCACTAGTGAGTGCTGAAGGTGCTAACTTGGATGTGAAGAGGTCATTTTGAGTGACAGACTCATTCCAGGTAGGTGGTGGTAATTAGTTTGAGTTGCGCAGTCACCATATGTCACTACCCTCACCTCTCTCTCACTATTTAAAACTAACCTAAAACTTTTCTTCTCCAATCACTGGTTATGCTCTTGTACCAACCCTGACTAACCATTTTTTTTCTCTAACTATCTGTCAACCACAAAATATCATTCTCAACCATAATCTCTACGTCTAGCCATTCCTTAAACTAACCCTCCTCCTTATTCATAGCACTCTCTGTCCTGAGTACTACTTCTTATCTTTAACTCTTTAAGCCATTTTTTTCTCAGTCTTATTCTAATTTTTGTTAACTGGAGAGGTATTATTCTATATTAATGCCATTGCCAAACTTTTTCTTTAGATGTTTCAAAATGTTGTTTTAAAATGTTTAATCTATAAATGTTAAATCTAAATGATATTTTAGGTTTTTGTATGTTTTTATGATGCTGTGTAACTGGAGCTTTTCTCCCCGGGCCTCCACTGAAAATGGGCATGTATCCAGTTGGACTAGCCCGGTCAACAAATGTAAAATAAATACAAATAAATATGCCAGAGGCAAGGAGAAAGAAGATGAAGCAGCAGAGTGCTTGCTAGGCTAGCATGTGACCTACCAAGTACTACGTAGTGTTGTAGCTTTAAAGGGGCTGTAGCAACACATACACCAGCTGAGTATGTTCTGTTTTACTGAGACAGTATGATCACCTGGCAACAACAGAAGGCTTTGGCCAAACAAATTAACTCTACTGGGTACTGAGGGATGATGCCAAATTCTGACTAACCTAAATTTCCCCCTGGGTATTGGAACATAAAGGCTTCCTCTCTCAGGATCACTATGAGGGAGACAAGATCAACTTTGTGGCATAGCTGAAACTCAAGAGGTTTGTTGTAGTCAAAAACAAAGAATGCAAACAAATAATTACTCTAGACTGAACACTTGAATGACTGCTGTGCAGCACTGCAGTGATTTACAAATGACCCATGCAAAAAATCTGTTGAGTATGTTCGTTATTGATTCACAAGGATCTTATAAAGAAAGTACAATTGTGTAAGTAAAATTTACCATAGCAGCAGATGTTTGAATGATCATTGCTGCAGCAGCAGCCTTAGCTATATGGGTACATTACTCCAGATTACTACATTTGGGAGGAGGAATGAAGAAGAGTCCAGAGGACCCTAGAAAATAGTGCTTGCAAAGCCTGAGCTAGAACTAGTGAAGGAATCAAGTTTATAGTGCTTTGTAAAAGTACATGCAAAGGACCAAGTAGCAGCTTCTAGAATCTAACAGCTTCCAAAAGGCCATAGATGAAACCAAACCCTGGTGAAGTAGGCCTTGATCCTGCCCGGAATAGTTTTGTTGTGGTGAGTATAACAAATTATCATTAGACGACCATTTGGAAATAGTCTGTTTTGTTACAGGCTATACCCTCTTCTTACTTCACAAGAAATGAACAACTGATATGCAGATCTGCTAGATTTAGTTCTGTCAAGACAGGAGTGGTCTGTGGACATCCAAGGTATGGAGTATCCTTTCTCCTTCATTTTTGGGTTCAGGAAAAAAAGGAGATGAATACTTTGGCTTAAAAGTAAACTCAGATAACACTTTAGGCATAAAAGAAGGATTAGTTCTAAAAGAACCCCTGCCCCTGTGAAAAATGAGAGAGGGTTGACTCACCATAAGAGCTTGCAATTCAGATACCCTTCTGCAGAGGTCAGAGCAATCAGTAAAACTGTTTTCCCTGTCAAGAACCTCAAGTCAGCCAGATTAGCTGTTTCAAATTGAGCAAGCATTAGCTTCTCTAATAAAAAATTAAGATCCCAATGAGGGGACACTGGTTTTCTTGAAGGCCTCTTATGCAAATCTCCTTTCAAAAATATTTTGGTATCAAAGTGATGAGCATCGATGTGCTTGTGAATGCAGTCGGCATGAGTGCTGTGCATGTTGTTTGTTTACACAAGACAGAACTTCACTAGTGGTTTACTGTAAAAATGACTGGACTGAAACGTTAACAACAAAAGGAGTGAAACACTAAGTGACAAAAGTCTCACATTCAGACTTGATACTGGGCAGAATGTAACACTGAAACCAAGAGTACAGTGAAAGACCTGGATTTAAAAGTCACAAAATGGTCATTGTAAAAGAGTCCAAAGCAACACACTGGGTATTCCTTCCTTTCAAAGTATGTTTACTCAACCACAAAATATACTGGGAAAAGTGGCCTGCGAGCAACTGGACACAATTAAGCATATACGCAGTGTGCATTTAATGCTGCAAAGGAACACGTCCAGACGATATGAAGTCAGTCAAGATCACTACTTGTAGCCTTCACAGTGAAAAACTGAAGAGCTGCACAGGTGGAAACTGACATGCTTGTGAAATAGTCACTTCATATGCTCATGAATCCAGACATTTGTACAGTCTGTTAAACTACTCATTCCTGAACATTTAATAAAGTTCAGAATCCATATGCAAACAAAAAGGTGAACACTAACATTTCTTTTTGATACTTCTAGTTAGAGTGCTGGTCCAATTACTAATGTACATAATGTAGCATTTTTGCTTGACCCCAAAGGCATAGAAAATGCATTAAAATAGAATAGGCATTAAATACCTGATAGGCAATGTAGTAAATTATCCCTAAATTTATTTCAGTCCAAAAACTATCACTCAAACTACCCAGAAGTTATAAAGTTGCAGGATACATAATCAAACTTGGTCAGCCTTCTTAAAGTAATGTTTTCACTTAATGACATTCCAGGTATCCTTATGTCTGATGGTTTAGAGATTCACTTTTTCTGTGCACAGCAATCAAGTTAGGATGCCCAAAATTAAGTGAGCATGTAGAGAGCACTCTATAAATGATCAAAAACTATGATGTACCATTACATCATTTGTTGTGCCCCACACTAAGAAAGTAGTGTTATCACTATTATCAATAATATGCAAGTTGAGACTCACAGGGCACTGTACTATAGTACCAAGATCGGTGCAGAAACAATACCCAGAGAAAGCACTGTGATTGTCTGTAATCACCCACCTAGCTGTCACCTGCTCTATCAACTGATACAGCAGTACCATGGTTGAACAGTTCACTACCTTCAGCATACACACCTTGCAGAAGTGGACAAATATTTAAAGGACAAGGCAAACTCCATCTTATAACTAAGAACACCTGTACATCTGTTGTTACTTTGATGTTACAAAAGAACAGCACATTTCATCGTCCTTGACAAATAATAATATTTAATTCAGCTGTTCTGGGGTACATAAGTACATTTAACAAATTTTAAATATGTAAATAGGTATGCAAATATGTAAATCTGTATGCAATGTACTGAATCTGTCACTTAAACTTATTAATGGCAATGAGTAACAGGCGCAGTGTAAATAATAAGGGAAACAGTACTAAAAATGTTATGATTACAAACAATAATATGACATTTTCATCTTGTTTAAATGACTGCTATGTCTTTTGTTTGCCCTGTATTTCCTGCAGAACGGAATCTTATCATTATCCACTGCAAATGAGCAGTCTTGTTCAGTCAGATACTGCCAATAAACAAAACAAGAGTATCCAAGCAAATGAAAATATAGAATGGCAGTCCATAAATGAAAAAAAATAAATTTACTGAATGAGTAAGAAATGCTTAAATAATGAGATGGAAAACAGATATTAAATATACCCCCCACACATACACACACATTTTGGTATGCATGCACATAGGGTATCCATTGAAAGTTTACAGTTCGCAACTGCAGTCCTCAGAATATGGTGAATTTAAATGCTAAAGAAGGAAAATATACTAACTCTGAGATTCTGGTATCCCCTAACATTACCATTTCTTGAAGTACAGAGATCTTGAAGTTGGTAGGTGCATAGATGTACATATATGGATCTACTTCATTAAATCAAACTTTTACTAGTTTGAACCACATATGGCTGAGACCATATGTTCAAACTCGTAAAAGTTTGAACACTGAATTAAAACCACATAAAACAGAAAAAACACAAAACTAAAAGTCTATATGGCACCCTCCACACCCCCCTTATTTAAATATACTAACTTCGAAATTGCACTACATTGCAAAAATGGGAAATATTCCCTTTCCAATCTGTACAGAGATCTCCATTCAGTCAGATCGGACTTTTACAAGTTCAAACATATGGTCTCAGCAATATGTGGTTCAAACTTATAAACGCTCGATCTACTGAAGGGGGCCAATACACACACACACACACACACACACATATATATATATATATATATATATATATATATTTGCATATATAATGAGTGTGGGGGTGCAGGAGATGTAACCCCCTTCAAAAATACTTTAAAAGTGTAATATCAAGTTTGGAATTTACTGTTAATATGACACAATCTGGCTTTAATTTTTCCAAGTGTTGGGACTCATTACCAAATCTTATAATTCCGGCAAGGATCTATGTATGCAATATACGTATTACAAATACATGTATATTTATATGAATGCATGTGTATTGCCTTAACTGAATTATTAATTAGGACCACTATAAATATGCCTTGGCTTTTAATACATATGTAATGTTGCTAGACAAATTGTTAATTTGAAAGTCAGCTTGCTTATTTGTATTGCTTTTTTGTTCAAATAAATAGTACATTTGAGTATATTTCCAAATGTAGACCTACTTTTTCCAGAAGAAGGTTTGGTGATTTTATTATTAGGAATTAATAAGTGGTCTGGTTCTTCATAAATCCAATAGCAGTCATGGCAGTGCTTATTGGTTTTAGGATAAGTTACACAGTGATTAACATATTTAGTAGCAGCATGGATTAGTGGCTTAATTCCACACAATTTATTATGTGGCAAGTTTTCTGAAAATGCGTTTTCATTGACAAGTGAAACCGCAAGTGTAATAGTAAGTGTGGACATGGTTAAAAGTGATTTTGAACCGTTATAAAACAAAAAAATAAAAATATATGCTACAATTTCAGCATTTATCTCAGCAAAAATGTTCATTTATGGCATATTTAAAATGTAAATGAGTCCCCTGGGTAGCTGTACATAGGGAAACAACCAACCGATGGAATGAATAATGAACAGTTCTTGAAAGCCTAGCAGCCTATTCATTTCCAAACTAATTTGCATACATGCAGTTAATTTTAAAATATCCTGAAAAAAAAAAGAAATGAAACAGTTGAAAGAAGCTATTCCTGACCTTGAGAAAACTGTCCTCTCATTGTAGTCACTTTGGTTGTGAACATTATAAACAGATAGTTTTGAAACACACGGCATAAGAACATCAACGGTTCAAATAAATCAAGCTATTTAAGCTGAGGAATACTGAGAATGGCTTTAAACATGGACGGGCACATAACTGGAAACATAATAAGAGACAGCAACAACAGCAGCAAAATATAGTCTGTACACATGAATGACTCAGGAGAGAAGTTAGAATTTATTGTAGTAATAATGTAGTTCTAACATTACACTGGTTCCCTTGCCTACTGTTCTTAGTCTTTGCCACTCAGTGCACATGTGCATATTTATTGGTTACTGCCTCAAGCCTATCAGTAGTGCACTTTGCACTTATTCTACCGCCATCCCAGTCACTCTTGGGTGAATTACATTTACAATTACTAAATGCCACTCCATGTAAAATCACTTGCTAAAACCAGTAAACCTGCAAGCTTTCCGTGTGTCACCATACCTTAATAATATAGTATACATTTCCTATATTACAATATATTTTCGTATTGCTCTCTCACATTTTAAAATCACCCTTTCAACCTAATATTTACACTGCTAAAAACTGGTTTCTCCCATAAACCCATTATGTCTAGCATCTTTTTTCACATTTCTAAGATTACAATACTACATAACCACTGGAATAATTCCCCTTTAAATTTCTAAATATAAGTACCATGACCAACGTATGTGAAATTATCCATTTCATTAATCTCAGAATAAACTATAACTCAACTGTTCCAACTAATTCCAGAAAAACACAAGCATAGTAGAAAAATTCAGCTTCATTACTTAAGATACCAGTTACCTTTACTTGTTAATCTTCTGCTTAGTGTTGGTATAGTGAGCAATGTTTGTCTAACATATTACAACAGCAATATACCACTTCATGGACTCTAACTGTACCACATCAATATAATAAGCATTTGCAACAAATTCCCTAAGACACATAGCTGGACTGCACAAGTTAAACTGGAAATCTCAGCGATTACAGAAACATGGCTAATTTCCACAATTTCTGATAATGAAATCATTCCACCCGGTACTGATATAGGGGTGTGGCACTCTAACCCTATTGAGGTATCTGAAAACATTGATATAGTCCCCCACTTTGAACATGCAGAGATACTACTATGAACAATTCATCTAAACACTCTACTGTGCAGACTTCCATTTACCCCTCAACTCAGCACTAAACAATATTAGAAAATGTACTCTCATGGTTAAAATGGTCCTTTTAAAATGAATGTTATCATTTTTTTGGCAAAATTAGCATATAATAATAAGAGCATAGACGAAAAAAGTCAAAATCAACCTGTTTGGTTTCTCTCAGCTGACTGATCAACCCACTAAGGCTGATAAATCCAATGATAAACCCAGTATTCCTGACTGGATCCTAATATCTAATACTAAATGTAGGAGAGCCTGGTGTTATTTCTGACAACATAAGTAATAATAACACCAACCTTCTTACATTCAAACAACCCAAAAATCATAAAGATATTCCATATACTTGTATAGACCCCTAAATACTGTGCAAGAATCAGTGTCCATCTCATTAAATACACTATGGAACTGATCACCACTTATAAACATCCTATTGATGAAGCAGAGAACTGAATTACAAACAGCTCTACGACAATCATATGAGAAATAATCAACCCAAAGAGACATGTCCTGGAAAAACTATAAAAAAGCCAATTCTGCTTCAACAATCCATCAATATAAAACTTTAGAAAAAGTAATAATAAAAGATTACAAACAAAAACACTTCATTAACCTGCAAGCTGTGACTAAAAAGTATCCAAAGCAGTTCTGGACCACTATAAATAAACTGCTACTATCCAGTACTGAATGAAATGGATTATAAAATAGCCTGCACAATGAATAAACATTTCATCAATTAAGTATTAGACTTAGTCGGGCAATGTTGCTTATCAACACTGAATTCAACAAACAATGAAAGGAGCATTCACTTTATCCCATGCAATACACTAAAAAACAAATGCAGTAGAATCAGATAATATTCCTGCAGAATACCAAAAGAAGGCCAGCAGTATTATGTCATACCTAACATCTATCTGATACACACATCCTTAAAAGAGCAGTAGATTCCCTCAGTCTGAAGACAAGCATAGGGTTATTTAATTTGTGGAATAAAACTGAAGTTTCTCTGATGAAGTCTTGGCAGTGTACAATATGAAAGCGCTTGTTTAAGTTTTAATGCTTTAAGATTTGTTATAAGTTTTATATTTTGTGGTATTAAAGGACTTTTGGAAAAGTACCTACAACAAGTGTCTTGGATTGTTCCTTATAGTGTTGGATTTCAAGTTTATGCCATTTGTGTTTTTTCATTTTTCTCAGACTATGCAGATGTCTTTTGTAAGGTTCTGCAGATAAAAGATATGCCCATGGCTATACTTAATTGGTTTATTTGTAAAACATGTATTTCAGAGAAAATACATATTTTCATTACTTAAAATTTTGGGTATGTTAATTGACGTCGGCTAACTGTAATTTGGGGGGGGTGACAAACTGGATACAGTTGTGTTTGGTGATAACAGGTACATAATCTAAACATATGACATTTCAGGTTCCAGAAAAAGATATAGCTGGTAAAATGGTTAAGGTCTTCACCTCCCGATCACAAGGCACAGGGTTCAGTCCTGACTCCTGTTGATGCTTGTGTGGAGTTTGCATATTCAGCCTGTGTCTCCTGAGCTCCTTTCTACTTCAGACTCACAAAGACTGTAGATACTGCCTATTGGGATACTGTAAACCCACTGATTTAGGCAAAGGTTATGGTGCACAGAATCTCCTTTATAGGAGAACACAGATCACAGACTGCAACCAGTGTCAGGACCCGTCATAGGTGAAAAAAATTGCTCACATTGACTAATGTCACCAAAAATGGACATGAGTATTTGCTAGTGCTAAGTAGGTTTGAGGACCTGGCCTACTTCAATCCAGGAGGGGTCTATGTGCCTGCCATGACAGAGAGCAACAGGGTTACCTTGGATAGTTTAGTTGACAGAATGCTGGACATAAAACCAGTTAACCTGCCGAACATAAACTATAGATTGCTACATTAAATATAACATGATCTAAAGATTGTACAACGAATATAAGATCACTGAAAGGGCATACACTGAAAGTGGCTGACATGATGACAAGAAAGGGACTATATCCAGAACACATGGAGCCAAAGTCTAATATTCTGGGGAGGACAGAGTAGAAATGGTGTAGAAATTGTTGTGGTGGAGTCTTTTGAAGACAGGCAGAGATGTCAGAGTTGGTGATAAGACCATTATTCATAATTTCAGCTTATGCCCCACAATAAGGTTGAGATGATGAGGAAAAGAGTCCATTCGGGCAGGGTCTGCTAGATAAAGAAGGACAACATGAGTTGTTGATCATGGGGACCTGAATACCTATACTGGGACAGACAGACCAGGACATGAAGACTGCATAGTTCACATGGGTGAGGCAACAGGAATAAAGAAGGAGAGAACATTCTAGGCCTCTGTTTAGAAAACAGTTTGATGGTGGCCAACACATGGTTCAGCAAATGATGCAGTCACAAGATCATATACAAAAGGCACTGGTGTAGGATGAGAGATTACAAAGTCATCCCTGGAAAAACAGCCTGTCCATAGCATAATATGCTGGTTGCTACAGTCAGCTGAAATCAGTGATCAGACAAGGCTCTGAGATCAACAGATGCTAGAGCCTTAAGATGACTAGAGCCAAGCTCAAAAGTTCAACGAAATTCTCAGGATTCCAACATCTCAGGAAGAAGAGTAAAAAGAGACACGTGAAGAAGAATGACAGCATTTTAAAACATCATGTTTAAAGACTATATAACAAACATGTGGCAAAGCCAAATATGGAAATAAGGTACCTAAGGAAAGGTGATGGTGGAATGTAGAAGTCCAGATAGTTATCAAAAGAACATAAAGTGCAAGAAAAAGTGGGAGACAGAAAAGCTGGGTCTGGTTAACAAGGAATACTGGTCTTCTAACAGATAGGCTAGGAAAGCGGTCTCAATGGCAAAGAATAAGGCATGAGCAGCACTCTACCATCTCCTGAAAAGTGAATCAGCAGATGGCACAAAGAAACTCCGCAGGACATACAAAGCATACAGATGAAGTATTTCCACATGTTTCTGAATGAAGAAATTCCACAGAAGCTGTATTACCTCATTCATAGTCCATGATAAAAGATGAAGAATAATCCACCCTAGAAAAAGTAAGAACAGTACTATGGAATGTGATGTCCCTGCACTGGCCTAGTAATCAAGGAGCCTCAGTCTTCATCACTGGCAACAGCTATGGGACGTACACACTGGGAGGATGACAAGTACACACACAGTAAAGTGCAATTTCCCTTAACAGCACACAGAGATCACAGTCAGCCTGGGGCTGGTTTCTACCTCTTTCTCCAGATTGCCAATAAGACTCCCCACCAGCACAGCTATAGGGTTAAGATCTCAACTGAGGGGCCAAGCCAAGACCTCCAGCACCCTCTCTGTCCAACCAGTACTAAGTGTCCCTGCCCAAGTAGGTGACACACACACTTTGAGATTTGGTTTATATATAAACAAACACACACATGGGGAAGGCTGACACAGGTTTAATACCCATGCCACCTTCTGTCCAGACTATAAGGTCCACTGCCATCAACCCCTGCTTATCAGCTACTATAATGCCCTTACAAAGGGTGTCCAATCCTACTGTGTAATGTTACTATTATCCAAACGGTAGCTGTGACCAAGACCTGCAAGGCTATTTAGGAGTGGCCTGTACAGTGTCACCAAATACATATGCAAGTACTCTAAGAGCTTAAATATATCTCACAAATATCAGCCAACAAGATAGGTTTAAATATATTTAATAATAATAATAATAATAAGCCTAATGCTACAATACTGTGATCAGGTTAATACAACAAAGTGCTTTTTTGTTTTGTTTTTTTTTTTGCACTTGAAGAGATGGGAGGTGCACTGGTTCATGGTACTGACTAGGGGTGCTGGTTGAGCCAGGTAAGCTTCTGCATTTGTGTCATGGAGGGAATCTATGACAGCTCCTAATCTGCAGTCATCTGTGAACTTGGTCAGTCAAAGGCACTTGACATTAGCCTTTACCTTCAAGAGGTAGATGCCAAGTAGGAGCACTGAGCTGCCCTCTGGTGACTGAACACCTAGTCCTGACTTCCTGGGTCCTGCCTGTAAACTAGCTGACAATCCAGCAAGTTATGTTAGAGTTTATGCCCAGTTTGGTGAATTTTTCTGCTATACCCAAGTGGGATATTGTATCAAATGTCTTAGCCAGGGCCAGTAGATGGTCCCACCATTTTGCTCTCATCCATTGTCTTGGTGATTTTCTCAAAGAAATCTACCAGGTTTACTAGGTATGATCTTCCCTTGACAAGGCCAAGATGGGTTGGGTCCAGTGTCTGACGTTTGCCTATGTATTTGTTGATCATTTCCATTACAATTCATTGCATATTTGAGTAGTCAGACTAATAGGTCTGTAGTTTCTGGGGTCAACTACTGGTCCACACTTGTGAAGTGGGATAGCCAATGCAGTCCTCTACTCATGGTGCAAAGCCTGTCTTGAGACTATACTTGAAAGTGACTGGTGTGCAGACATGTCAAAGGTATGTGATTTATTTGTGTTGTCAAAGAAGCTAACAGCTATCATCTTAAAATATCAGCGATCACATCTTAAAATATCAGAGACCATGGTTTTCATCTTTACTGCTGATGGCCTCATTCAGGTTCTAGCCGAGGAAAGCAACGATATGGCTGTTGTCTGTCTTGCAAATTAATGTTCCTGTCAGCCCAGAAGAGCAAAGGCAGGGCTTTCATCTATGCACCTGATAAACATTGTTTAGGATAGCAGTGGCAGAAATTTATTCTATTATGTATTTTGTCTTTTTTTCAGTTGTTATTTTGGTATGTCAGAAGCAGGGTTCCCATATATACTACTCATAACCTTTGCTCACATATTAGTAGTAAAGCTTTTACCTCTGTTGCCGGTGACCATTGTTTGGGTATTATGCCAACATATCACAGATACAGCTTTCCTATGTACTTCCAGCAACCTTTGTTTTGTCATACTGGAATGTCTGAAGTAGAAAGGCAAAGAATGATCACTGAGCAGACAGTTCTCTTCCCATGAGTTGAGAATGGTATGTATATATGTAACAGGGCGAGTTATTAGTATGCGTGCCAGTATATAACTCTTCACTCTGTGTCACAGCACATCTTCGAAAAAAGCAGCAGCATGGGAGAAGAACCACCTTTCTCTATTGTCATCAACTCCATGTGAGCTACAATGTGTTTGCAGATGTCATCTGCTGAATTTGTCAGCCAGCAAGTTCCCTATGGTTGTGAAGGTGGCATCACTGACCAACAGTTCAGCACACTGAAGTATGCTGTCTTTGAGGATTCAGATAGAGCTGTAAAATGTGTTATGGCTGTCTTTAGCCTGTGAGGCTATCCTGACCTTGTAATTGGCCTTGTTGGACTTAACTAGTCCTCTTAAATCACTGTTTAGTTTAATTAGAGAGCTAATACCATTATGGGAGCTGCTCTTCCTGATTTTAGCCATGACTTTTTTCCTTTTGTTATATACCCTATTAAAGTTAGGATTACAACAGTGGTTTGTTTTATTTATTTATTTAACATTTGTTAACTGGGAAAGTCTGACTTGGAACGAAGCCAATTTTCTATTGAGGCCTGGGGAGAAATGCCCCAGGTGCATGTCTTTGTAACGTAGGAGGAAACCACAGCACCTGTAGGAAGCCCACACGAATGCAGGGAGGACATACAGACTTTGCACAGAAGGCACTCCCACCGAGAATCGAACCGGAGAACCTCTTCCTGTGAGGCAACAATGCTACGGCTTGCACCACTGCACCATCTGTGTTATTTCTTTTCATCTTACTTCCAGTAGGTACAGCAGGCTCAATACAGCCATTTACATGGTTCTATGGGTCTCTGTGACCATTTCTGCATAGGTTGCTATGACCTTGGGACTGGCAGGGGCACTGAATTTTGGAAAACTGTCACTTAATAGGATGTAGTTTGGTTTGGAATAGTTACTAACTGTTACAGGGTTTGATTTTTTTTTTTTTTGAAGGAGACAGCTTTTTTATTTATTTGAAGGAGGCAGCTTTGTGGTCTGACCTCACAAGTGAGAAAATGGTACTGGGGGGTGCAATATGTTTGAGCTTCTAGTGGGTGTGCATACTATCTGGTCAATGGTATTTTTATTAATAAAGCCTGCAAGTATGAGGTAGTGTACTGTTTTCTCAGTTTATAGAGGGGTAGTTAAAATCTCTCATAAATAGGGTATTTGGCTTAATGGTGAGTGTCTCCAGTACGTCTAGGCATGAGTTATGGGATTCTTTGATATGGTATGGCACTTTGTTTATAATGATTTTCACATGGAAAATTCCAAGGTATAATCCTGTTTAACCAATTTAGAGTTATGTTTATTGATAATATACACTGACACTCCTCTAACTTTGTCCCTGTCTGTGCAGCTGATGGTCTAAATTTGTGGAAGGCACTGAAGCTTTGCACTGCCAGAGTACTTTATGTAGATTTAAACCACGCATTGGTAAAACCACATATCTCTATATTCTCCAGAGTGAGGACAGCATGTAGGGTAATGTAGCTTTTTGTTTAGGCTCCTAGCCGTGAGCAGTAACACCTTTAGGCATCTTTGGGTTTAATTTGTTATGTCAGTAGGTTTGTCAATTTGCTATTTGCCTGAAAAAGTCTCTAAGAGTGTGGATAAAGTTTTAGCCAATATTCAGCAGCCTAGGCGTGACAGGTTCAGACTATCCTTTGAAAAGCAATGAGTTTTTTTAACCATGTCCGCCCATGCTGACAAATACTGAATCCTGTTCGAAAGCCACCAGAAACTAAGACAATTATTGAAGTCAAACATCTTTTGTTCATACCGTGGCATCATTTTTGTGATGGTAGAATGTTGCACAATGCAAAGCACAGACCTGCCTGAGACACACGTATTCAGAGAGATCAATGATGTCTCTACAGAGTCCAGGGAAGTACCTCTCAGATCATTAACGCCCACCTGGACTATGCACCTGTTCTGTAGTGAACTGAGTGTGCGCACAACTTGGTGGATCTTGGTTCTAGATAAGAAAATATCATTATCCTCCCCTTGTACAGTCTGGTGTGCGGGGCATCTGTGTGTTGTACTATGGAGTTCTTTATGACAAGAGTCCTGAGTAATGTGCTGGGTTGCCTTATGGGCTTTGCTTACATTCTTTGCAATATTAGCATCTTAATAACCCAATTTATCAGTACATTCTGCTGTAACATCAGTTTTAATAGCACAAACTGATGGTGTAATGTGGCAATCATGCTTCACACGTATGCTTAACGGTTCCCTATTATTTAAACAAACATTCAATGTTTTGAACGTCGCTTTGTCGACAGCTAAATGTCGAAAAGGCCAAATCCTGAATAAACGGAACAGTGATATTTTTCCTAGAGAAAAAAAAAATCACTGGGCCGTTTTCGGGACTTTGCCGTTTCCTCCACTGTGGTGCGATCTTGAAGTTGGTATAAGTAGGGGGGGGTGTGGGGGGGGGCGCGTTTTTTTTTTTTTGCCTATCAGCGATTTATTTCCCTAGGAAAAAAAAATCACTGTTTCATTTGTTCGGGATTAGGACTATTCGACATTTACCAGTCAATAAAGCGACGTTTGAAACATTGAACATTCACTTATTTAATAGAGAAGCATGTTTAACATCTATATGCATCCACAGGCTATATACAAATCAGCTAAATTGGCTACTGCTCATTAAATGACTGCCTCATTAAGAACAACAGCATATTTAGAAATCCAAGATCACCAACTTTATAAAAGAATACATATTTGGGTGAGTCAAATGAAGAGAGATCTGAAATCACAACAGCATGAAAGTAGCTAAGGTTAAGTGTTCAAAACTACACCAAGTCAGCTACCAAAGATTTTCTATGCAAATATACCATTAGTACAGAAAGGAGCCCTGCAAGAAAATCATGTTTAATGGGGCTCAAGCCCTCATAACAATTTGCATTCGGCACTGACTGTCATTAGCAGTTAAATCAGAATCACCAGAAGACTATTTCTTTTTAAACGGCATAGTCCTTTTTAAACCATTATTCACACCAGCTCCTTGTATGAAAATCAGCTATTAACCTACACATGTCTACCACATACCTCTTATAAGCAAAATAACTGGTATGTACCTGTGGGTTTGTTGGTTTTGTCTCAGACTGGACCGCCATTCTGCTAGCAATGATGGGAAACAGATGGTCACTCTGGTCATTTACATTCTGCTGAGTAAAGCAGATTGAATCTCTCAGCAGTGCTGTAGGTGTGACTGTAGTCAAAATGAGAGAGACTAATAGCTTAAAGATCCTATGTGAAGGGGCTGAAGAGTGTATAACTGTTTGTAGTTTCATAGCAATAACTGTGATCATGACACTAACTTAATAATACTTACTGACTGCAGTAGTTTATCAATAATTACAGTGCCTTGACTGGAATTAGCCAATGAAAACACAGAGGTCACAGTCATTTGAAAGGGGGAGTGGCAGCTACACTACCAATTTTAAAGACAAAAACTTTGCTGAAGTTAATCACTGTACATGCTTACCTTTTACTTCTTGATGGGTATCAGTTTACAAAACTGTATTTATTTATTTGCCTTTCTGACTGACTGATGTATGATATGCAAAAGCTAAGGTTGTTAGCATTTTTTTTTATATTTTTGCACCATAAAGAGCAGACATCTAGTGCCTCTCCTCAATCTTGGGTACAGTGAGTCTCTACTGACCCTCCCCCAGAAGTAAACTGATCCTCCATTGCTGACAGCAGACCAAAGGCACCCCAATTCAGTTTCATATTTGTGGACATAGGGCTTTATTTATTAGCCCTACTTATTTCCAGGGATTTTTTTTATTTATTAGCCCTAGCTATTTCCAGGGATTTTTTAATTTATTAGCCCTACCTATTTCCAGGGATTTTTTTATTTATTAGCCCTACCTATTTCCAGGGATTTTTTTATTTATTAGCCCTACCTATTTCCCTGACCCAATACCTGATGTGCAACAGAATGATGTCACGGCAGTGAATCCCTTTGCCACTACCAGGGCAGCCATTCCTGCTTATGATCTCCTTCCTTTCTCCCAAGATAGATGAAACAGTAAAATGCAACTGCCGTTTCCATCCACCCATTCAGCTCCTCCTGAGCTGTGCACATTACTCCAATCCAGGCCACTTGGGTCACAGTGAGGGCATTCTACATCACAAGAGCCAGTAGGTTGGCAGTAAAAATAAATCAGTATCTCCTAGTAGTTAAATACCAGTACGTTCCACATTATGAGCATCTTCGGCCATATAGGGCATGTAAAGACTTTCACACATTGTATACAGCCATTTACTTTTGAGATTCTAGCAGACTAATATGAATGGTAGAAGAAATTTACAAATACTATAAAATGCAGGGCAATGTGTGAATTCTAATATGGAAATACAGCTTGCTAATGCATTTGAAGAAACAATTCACATTGATCTAGCTTAAAAACCTTCAGTGAAGGAACAAAATACCTGGAAGAAAAAGGGAAAAAAATACATGTCAAATATGATACAAAGAAAATGCAGCAATATGGTAACAATTACAGTCCATAGAGGCAATGATGTCAATGCACGTAATAAGTAAAATGGTTGATGTGAAAATAAGGAAAGTTCATAATTTTACAACATGTGATGCATGGCAATAAATATGGACAATAAATATGTGAAGCTCTGTTCTTATTTATGAATAAAGGGCAAAAGAAATACATAATAAATAAACTCAAGCCAAAAAATACCATACCATTCTGTAACAAAGATGGCAGGATCACATTATGGTGAAAATTAGATAACAGGGGCAAAACAGAGAGCCTACCGATGACATGCAAAAGTGCCACACACAGTGTACGAAAGAAGTGATCTAGTTTCTGATAAGCATGTAAAGTACAGTGCAGTTTTGAAGCAGGAGTGTGACTTGAAGTACAGCTTCTCTTATGGAGGGTGGGAGAGGCACTGGACAATTAAGCATAAAGGTATTTTATGGCAAGCATTAAAACAACAAGAAGTATTCAAAAGTGAAATATGTTAGCATGATTAACCAATAAGTGTACACAGACTGTCAGCCTTTTCTGAAACATTCACATCAAGAAATTAGAAAGATAACTAACGACTAAAAGTTATCAACAAAAAGTATAATCCATAAGGGAAAAAACAACAAAGGTCATAAATCATTATTTGCTGTATTGTCGTTCCTTGGCTTATAGTAGCAAAAAATTCCCCAATGTTCAGCCATATGTGCTACAACTACATGACTTCTGTAGAATGTCTGCAAGATTAACATAGTATTTATAGCAGTTTCACAGTTCCTAAACGTAATACCTGCTTTTGCACTATTCATACCTAATACACAAATTTACTCATATATAGTATGTAAGTAATACAAAAAACAACAATTTCCTGGTTTAACTCATAAAAAATAAAGTCCATCACAATATATTTAATCAGTTTTGGGGGAGCAATGAAACACAGGGAGAAAAAGGGAGTAAGGGAGGAAAGATTAGAAAGTCTTCTATGGCAGAGCACTTAGTGCATCAGTGAATTCAAGCAGGGAGACCAGGATGGAGTGCGATAGTTTCACCTGCTCATGTAAACCATCGACTCAAAAATCCCTTACTATTGGGCAGTGCCAGCAGACTAGATGTGCTAAATAGAAGAAGGAACTGTCAGTGGCACAGGGGGATTCATTAAATGGACTGCATATCCTGTCTCAGAAGAGTGGAATGTACAGGGTTCGATTCCCTCAGCCCTCACTTGTCTCCTGTGTGACCTTCAGCAAATCACTTAGCCAGACATTGCTCCCATGTCACCCCTGAAAAGGGGCTGTGTGTCCAGAGCACCTACCTGGTTATCAAACAAGATTACTATTATTATTATTATTATTATTATTATTATTATTATTATTATTATTATTATTAATTATTGCTGTTGTTGTTATTACTGATAGACTGAAAGAAACTATTAGATGACATATTAAATAAGGGGGAGTCCAAAATAGATCTCAGGAACTTTAAGTTTGTGAGGGCTACTTCAGTCCTAGAGAAGGTGATATACTTTTATATCTACAAAGTGTTTCTTTCAGAATATGAGCTGTTGCACGGAGTTCCAGGCAAAGGAGCCTGTGTCAGTCACACTTGTTATGGTTTTGTGACTGGAAGGCTGTGGAAATATGTAGATGGAGCTCAGTGACCCTGACATTCTTATAATCTTCAGTGTAATGCCTCAAAGATTTGTGTAGAAGGCTAAAGGATAAGGACTAAGCTTGACTTCACAAAAGAGGATAAAAAATGGGTTAACCTGGAATAAAATGGGGTAGGGGTACAATGGTGAAGTACATGAGAATGGGGTGACTTGTGAGATATCTCAGTGGTCAGTAAGAAGGCCAAAGCTGTTTAACGTATTTTGTAGTTTAAATCACTTATGAGACTGATAATATGATTCACTTATTTGTGGATGATATCAACACCAGGACAACTGAAAAGGATAGTGCAAGTGTTTGTAAAGGGATCCAGTGAGGCTAATGGAATGAAAGGAGAAATGACAGCTAAGTTACAATTCAGACAGTACAGAAATATGCACTTGGGTTACAAATATCCTATTTGCCATTCCTTTGCTCATTTCTTTCACATTCATCCAAATTGCAGGTGGTCAAAATCACACAATGGTACCATTTCAACAACAAATGGAATCTCTCAAATATGCTCGTACAGCTTGACAGAAGGCTAATGAAAACAAGAGGACGTTCAATAGCTTGTATGGCATTAGCTTCATATCAGCATATCTCATGGCCCATTATATAAAAGAAGAATGCATGTTTAGGATACAGAAAACAGGAAAGTATAATGTCACTCTACAATTCTACACTCTAGTATATGCACACTCAAGATATACTAAACTCAACATCTATAGGTATGTAGGCATACCTCTCAACTGTGCAGATTTTCACAGAATGTCCAGATTTTTGCCTCATATTTTTGGTCTGTTCCTCATAAAATTGTGTTCTTTTCTTCTGGCAAATCATTGAAGGCTGAAGTCAGGAAATAATGCAGCCATTTGAGTTTCAGACTTCATACACAAGAACATTCATGCTAATGTAAAACCTGTTATTCTATCAACTTTCAAACTTTGTAAAAGCAATATTTAAAAGTATCCCTATTTTTGGACCTTTGTCCTGCCATTATTCATGGCTTTGTCCGGATTTCCTGTGATAAGAAGTTGAGATGTATGTATGTAGGTAATGTAAGGAAATATTTAATAAGCAAGCCAATACAATTAGACAGTATGTCAAACTAAGCAGGGAACAAAATCTGACAGAATAAAGAATGATCAGATTCAAATACAAGACGAAACCAGAGTTACCAATAAACAATCTCCACCTTGGATCCGTACCAGTTGGTTAACTTGAAGTTCCACAAAGTCAGGCAGCAAACTGAAAGTTCAAATAGTTTATTCCACTTGTAAATACACAAAGTTCCAGCACAGTAGACAAGGAATAAAAGTTAAGCGCTTTCACCTAGGTTCAATCCCAGGCTTCCTCAGAATGATCAGATTCTCCTATTCATTATATAACTTCAATAATTCTTTTTTTTTAATTTTCATTAAACTTGTACTAAATCTGCTAATTGTCTGCAATCACAAAAATACTTTCTGACCTGTATATCTATTCTTATAACAAGTACCTTGTTTTTCATATACATAATGATTGTTTGCTTATTTATAATATAATCAGTGCCATTTGTGCTTCATTTGCAGTCTCCAAAGTGCAATCCAACAGTTACTTTGCTGAAATTCTTCACCATGTACTGACTGAAAAGGTAAGCTTTGCAGTTTATATGAAAAAAATCAGCAGACTCTGGTAGAGGACTGCCTTGTAAAATGAGACGCAACCCTAGGGAATATTTATAACAACCAGAAGCACTGCTATAGCACAACCCCCCACTCCCAAGTTCATTGCAGCATATCACTCACCAACATTTTTTATCTGAAATAAGTCACTTTATTTCTGACCTTGCTGAATGAGAAGTTAGGAGTACTAAACACATCCCCCATATCTATCCTCTTTCCCTCTGTACTCAGTAGGATCATTAATTCAAGCAGTTTAATGACTCATAAATTCAAACCTAGGCTAAACATGCAAATAATCATATCCCTCTGACTCTTAAGCCAGTCTTCTGGTAACAAATGATTCTGATTTACATGGAAATTCTAAAAACGTTATGATTAAACATGAACAGTACTTACGGCTATCCACAAGGTGCAGTGCCTAGCAGTGATTGAATAAAATGTGAGAGCTAAGCACACACAGCTTGTTTCTCAGTGCTGTTTGCAGTTAGTGTCTCAGATGTCCAGAACTAGTTATTCTATATCCCAGAAGCAAAGCAGAATTGCAGGTCTGACTCCCCAGTACTGCACACCAAGCGTCAGATCATCTCAGTTTTATGTACACAGTAAAATGAAATCACATAAATTTGTTGCTACGGCTGCTATATGTAGTCATGATGAGTATTGCTGTAGTATCATGTTCTAACTATTAGTCATACAATAATTGTAGTATTCTTTCCTAAATATTTCTCATCTAGCCATTAATCACTCAGTTACTTTAGTATTGTTTTCTAAATGTTTCTTAGCTAGCCATCAATCATACAGTTACTGCAGTACTGTTTTCTAAATGCTTCTCAACCAACCATCAGCCATGCAGACACTGTAGGACTGTTTTTTAAATGCTTCACTTTCAGCCATCAGTCAGATAGTTATTGTAATATTGTTTCCCCAACCCAGAAACAGGCTATTTTTCTAGCCACGCCGCTAATCTGACATCCTGATGATGTCACGTTACTTACCTGATGGACAACACAGCATAATGTCAGGTTGCTTACCTGATGGACAACACAACTGCACTGATACTTGGCCTCTCTCTAATGCTGCTGAAAAATAGTAATTGTTGTTCATATACTGTTTGATTTTATTGTCACAATTTTAATATTTTCCTACACATTTAACAGTCAAGTAACAGACAGAACTGCATAGCATCAAAGAAAATGTGCAGACAGACAAACAAAAGGTTGCTGATAGTATGTGTAGCTTGAGTGGTTATTCAGATATCATGAATTGTTTACAAAATATTACAAATTAATATTCACTAGTTTATTATGATTTATAACATTCAGTTTAAGACCTAGCATCTAATGAGAACTATCCCTGTTTGTTCTGATCAATTCATACTTTGCATTTCTTTAGTAACCCTTATGGTTCCAGAGATGTGAATATTTGTTTGAAATGTGAGAACATAACTTGACTGTTGTCAAACATCCCAGGATGAAAGCTAGAGTACTAACTTTCTGAGTTGCATTAGAGTGAATGCGTTAAACATGGTATTACATCAACGTGTTACTATGCTATGCCCCTCCCCCGATCATGGAAACAGGATTATAGCAATAACCCATGCCTGGGTGTGGGTAATGCTGGATTTACTCACAGTTGGCGTGGTTTGGTCCCGAGGGCGAAGCCCGAGGGACCAAACAAAGGCAACCGTGGGTAAATACAGCATTACCCACACCCAGAAGTGGGTTATTGCTATTATACCATGACATTATTTACGAAAAGAAACTATTACTTTTCTTAAATAATGGCATAGTATAATGCCTGTTTACTGCCCTTCCTCAGATGTCTGGCATCCGTGGCAGTTCTGATGTACTGCGCGCCTGCGCAATACATCAGAGCTCTGGTCAAAAGCAACGGAGAAAGCAAGATCTCCCTTGCTTTTGTTAAATTGGTTTAACATAGCGAGACAGTTTTAAAATAAGCAACGGAGATGTCCGTTGCTTATTTTAAAACTGTCTTGCTATGTTAAACCCATTTAACATAGCGAAACAGTAAAAAGCAGCGGAGATCTTGCTTTCTCCGTTGCTTTTTTTTTTAAAACCTGTCTCGCTATGTTAAATGGGTTTAGCATAGCGAGACAGCTTTAAAATAAGCAACAGAGATCTCCGTTGCTTATTTTAAAGCTGTCTCGCTATGTTAAACACATTTAACATAGCGAGACAGTGTTTTAAAAGTAGAGTTATACTAATGGAAAAAAGTCCGGGCGACCGGACCTTTTTCCATTAGTATAACTCGATTTACAATGTGCACGCTGGCCAATCAGCGTGCATGTTTTGGGGGGGGTCATGGTATAATACACATTTTATGCAGATTACTAGATCAGATAACAGACCAGATTAGGGAATGACACAACATATAGTGACAGTAAACACTCTGATTAGGTTATCTCATTGAAACCTGGTACAGTTAAACATGGATCTATAATAAAACAAGTCACCATGAAATAACAAAAACTGACCTAAATGCAATATTAGGGGTGTGGGTGGGTCTTGTCCTTTTACATCCCCCATACATAACATTAGAGATTATGTAATAGTTCTGCAACTTCACCAATTTAATTTCCTACTTTTTGACTAAAACAAGTTGTCATTTAAAAATAAACTGACTATTCCTGTATTTACTGAACTAAGTATGACCATACCCAGGTAAACCATTGAATATGATATTAATTTCTCCCTTTCAATGAAAGAGACATTCTTTATTGCTATGGAATCCAAGGAATCAAAGAAACATAAAACATTACTGATATGTAATAAGAGTCAAGTTACATATTAGAAACAATGTAGCAGGCTTGATGAAACAGATGTGTCAGATTAAACAGGAGCAAATCAGATTAAGAATACAAGAAATCTAAAGTCATGAACAAAATCTTTGACAGTACAAACAATTCAAAAAGCTTAGAACTTCTATTTAACAAGAAATACAACAAAAATGAGCAAGGATTCAAATTCAGTAGCTACATATGCAACAAGAACTAAGTTCCAAACATTTTTCAGCAGATAATTAAAAGCTAAGAAGGGTTAATATACTGTTATACAGCTGACAAACAGTAAATATAAACTGCATTATGGTATAATCCAAATTAATGACATAATGATGAACTACTGTAAGCAGCTGTATTGCTCTCCCACCCACAAACAGAAAGGACAAGTAGCTGATAGAGAAGTACATCTTCCTCAACTGACTACAGCTAAGTGGGCAGCCCTATAGGTGTCTGTGATACTATGTGAACTTCAAGCAGATGTTGAAGGCCTGTGATGTGAAAAAGCATTTGGCCCTGATGAGATAACCATGTATTTATATATATTTTTAGAAGAGGCTTAGAGAGTCATCGGCACATTTCCTTAAAATATTACATGAGCCGGAATCCAAAGGGAAGCCTCTATGTTCCAAGTCCAGTTGCTATGATTGTATTTTCCCTCAGTGACAGAGACAGCTGCATTTCCAACAAGTTACAAATGAATTTCACTTCTCACACTCAAAATTAAGAGTCAAGTGAGGGATCTTACCAATAAATTAAAAACCTAATGCCCATGTTTTAGCGCAATACCTGTGATACAGAATTGTGCACAGTATATAAACTGGTACAAACTGTTGTAAAACAGCTGCTGGTACAAGTCTGTACCAATAGCTTTGCAACTTCCAACTTCTTCACAGACACGAGCTACATGGGGGTGCCTACTTTCCCCTTATTATTTAAATGCATAGTCACTGGCTAATTACCTGTGAAATAACATACAGCATCATTTGTTATCCAACTCTGCATCGGCGGGATTTCAATCTCATGCTAGTTCACAGAAAATCATATTTTGAACATATCAGGATCAGAAGATACATTTCCATTCCTTTGTCAGATACTTCAATATTCTGCCAAGTTCTCAGGCTTAAATAATAATTTGAAGAAATCACAGACAGAATACCTCCAAACATAACAACTTACCTCTCAACTCAAAATTCTAGCATGTCAAAGCTTAGTTAAGTATACTAGCCATAATTTTATTTAAAATAATAATTATAATAATAATTTATTTTAAAAGTGAAGGTCACATGTTTATGTTCCACTTATATGGAGAGGGATTCAACTTGGGGATAGTGCTGAAAGTTGTCATATTTGTGAAGACCAGGTAAGTGTATCCTCTAGTAGAAGTTTGTTAACTATCAGTTCTAAGAATTGCTTGTTAATTAAGTCCTGAAACTTTTGGACATACCCTGCAATGGAGGTACAGTTGTTCCAGTTTATTGAGGGGTAGTTATAGTCTCTCAGTATAATGGGCTTCTTGTTTATGGGAAGTTCTTTTAGCACATTTAACAATCTTACATTGTCATCTGGCAACATAGACAATGTCTTGTTGCAGGGCATAATCAATTTATTGGTCCTATTTAGGGTACTTTGGTGTTCTGGAGTTTGATTTGTTGGTATCTGGGAATACATCTGGGGGGGATATCATCCTTAACAAATATGGAGATGCCAAAACCATTACCATCAGGCCTGAAGATATAGTAGGCACAAACTCTTCAATGGAACAGGTGCTCTCTTTGCATTTTAACCAGCATTTTTTCTGCTATTATATATAATCACATACAACATTCAATACAAATATTATATATGAACAAGGCATCCACAAGGTCACATCTACTACCTTGTGAAATACCCCCAAACATAATAACTTACAAACTCTGCTGCAACCACAATATGAACATTACCAATAAGTAATCCTGCAATATGCCTACAAAACAAAATCTATCAAACATAGTGACATCAACTCCACTTTTACTAGCAATCACCACAAACTACCACTACCCACTACGCACATAAAAAAGACCAAGAAACATACCCTATCATATGATGTAAAATGTGTACATACTACTTTTCACATCAGTACTTAAGTACTTAATAAATATAACAAGGATCTAAAAAATAGCATACCTATCATCACTTCCAACCAACTTGAAAAAAAGAATGCAAATTAAATGAAAAGTTACGACTCTTACCTTCTACAAAGGCTTTTACCAACCTTCATAAACTTATTTCTTAGTGGAGACAAACAGCAAAATCCCAAGCCAATATTTTGTAGTACAAAAATAAAACAAATCAAACAAGGATTACAAATACTGCATATAAATGCCAGCAGTATTTGCAAAAAATCCCTGAACTTCTTGGCTGGATTGTACCATAATAATTCTGATATATTAAACACCGTAGAAACCTAATTAAATTCAAAGATGAAAGACAAAGATCTTTCCATGGGGTGTAATATCACATGACTTGACTACACCATCTAAAAGACAAGGTGAAATCACAACACTTATCTTAACACATACCATCAAACAATTAATTCACAAGTTTTACTTCCCAAATTTAACAAATCTGCAATGCTTAGTGTTACTATTAAATAAAACGATAAACATCTTCATGTACTCACCACTTATGTCCTTTCAAACTCCAGGTGAAACAATACCAGCACACTAGAAATATATGAGAAGATATTAAAATACAAGGAGGCTTTGATATTACATCATTGCTTTTGGACACTCAGATCCAGCATCAAACAAACACATTTATTTGGCCTATGTCAACAAATACTAAAAATCACTTAAAGAAGACAAATCTACAGGAAGACAATGTATATTAAATTGGATAGTGATAAATAACCAAGCAACATTATAAAAGGTAGAAGTCTTCCTTGTCATAATGAGTAACCATAATGCAACCATACATAATTTAGAAACAAAAAATTTACATAAAAAATACATCAGTATGCCCAAGCAAAACTCCACTTTCAAGAATCATTACTCGCAATGCTGCTGAATGAAATTCAAATGCAACTCACAATATAACGCATCCCATCAGATTATACTATGACTATACCTGTCAATCATTCACTAGGCCCACTCCAGATAAAAAAGTCAAACACAACCCAGCTCCCTTTTAAACATCAGACATAAAGTTCAGCTAGAATCCACTGCAATATAAACAAAAAATAAATCTCAGTTTCTGGCACAACAGTAACCTCTTGAAACAAGGAAAAAAACTTCAGCCAAACCCAGACTTAGATGAAGCAAACTACAGAACAGTATGAAAAATAAACACACATCTTATTACATAAAGCAACTACGATAATTAAGACATTCCCTCACCCAAAGAATAACACCTCTCAGCAAATAAATGTATCTTTTAGTCTGCATAGAGTCTTAGTAAGTCATATATAAAAAAAATAATCCATCACAAAAAATAAAATCTTAACTCCAGAGAATCCACCAGGAGAATACTTGTGTATAGTAGTGGAAACAATATCATATACAGTTGAGATTCTAATAAATATTTCAATAAAATAAAGCTATGCTTATTTATTTATTTATCATTAGTTAACCAGGTTAGTTCAACTGAGCCAGTGGCCCGTTTTCAGTGCAAACCTGAGGAGAAAAGCTCCAGATAAGTATTACAAAGTTACAAAAAAGAAAAAAAAATCTGATAATGAAGTTTTATGCAAATATTACAATAATGTGCTTTACATGAGAACATTACAATTTTACAAAAGGCCTGAGAATGATGTTTACATAAACATTATACTATTGTACATAGCATGCAGTACAAAAGTTAGAATTTTTTTTAATCAACTAAAAAAGAAAGATATGCAAATGAGATAGATCACTTGCAATAGGTGGGTGTTACAAGTGTGAGAGGTAGTAAGGTAGGATTTAAGTGGGATCATTGCAGTGACAGGTGTTGGCATTTAGGAGAAAAGTTTTAAATTCAGATTTAAAGAGATTGATGTTAGAAATGATTCGGATGTTAAGGGGGAGTTTGTTCCATGCATGGGAAATACTATATTTGTAAAGAAGTTTACCAAAGTTTTTGTTTGGTTTATAGGTGTCCAGAAGGAGCTGGCCAGAGCTGCAGAGAGTTCTGGGAGGGGTATAATGTGATATAACTGATATTAGTGAGGATAGAGCAGGACAGGAAAGGGGTTTTAAGAGTAGAGTAGAGTATGAGTCATTTGCAGCTGGGAATGAAGTAGGTGCTCATGGGAGTAAAGTCACTGGAGTTGTTTTAGTGTATGGCAGTGATGAGGTTTGTGGGGTTGGTTACTATTTATTATTTTATTTATTTATTTTACATTTGTTACTAGCAAATCTTGCAACACTATAGCGTAATTGACAGAGTTTAGCCAAAATGGTAGACTGTACATGTGAAAAGTTGGGGGGGGGGGCATAAAGTAGACATGGAATGAGGAAGGTCTGATCTAGTTTCTGCCTAGAGTCAGGGGCTAGGTATTTTTTATGTCTGTAGAGTAGGCCGAGTTTTTGATTAGTCTTTTTGATACAGTGCTGAATATGGGTATCAAATTTTAATTGGTCATCGATAATAACACCAAGAAGTTTAGTATGTGGGTCAGGTCGTATGATGGTATTGTCGAGAGAAGAAATGGTGAAGGTTGTTTTGAGGTTAGACAGGGCTTTTGGAAAAAAGAGTAGTAGCTTTGTTTTTTGTGGATTTAAAATTAGTTGGCCATTTTTCTACAGATTGGAAGCTATGTTAAGTAGTAGAGAGGTGGTCAGAGAAACTGTCAGAATGGGTAATAAGGTTATAGTTGTCTGCATATTGTGTCAATGAGGATGCTGTACAGGAAGTACGCAGTTGGTTTGTGAAAATATTAAAGAGTAAAGGGCCAAGAATCAAGCCTTGTGGCACCTGTTTGGATTGGTAAGTAAGAGGAGCAGGTAGCCTGACATCTTACTGATTATTGTCTATTAGTGAGATAGCTAGTTGAGTTGTGATAGTTTATCGAGAAGTTTGAAATGTGATATGGTATTGAATAATTTAGAAACGTCAAGAAAGAGGCAATAAACCAGTAAATGTTTGTCCATGGCTTCAGCAATGGCTTGAGTAAAGGACAGTAGGGCAGTAGATGTACTATGATGGGGTCTGAAGCCATACTGCGTAGGGGTTAGGAGGTTATTATCTACAAGGTACTTAATAAGCTGTCCCACTAATATGGAAAAATACCTAATTCATCTTCATAACGGTGGCATTTTAACAGATTTATCAGATTATAGATCCGTTGCTATCTTGAAACCAGTCTGAAAAGTTTTAGAAAAAAATGCTTTCACAAATAAATTCTGTATCACCTAATGAAAACCAGTTTAGTCTTTCCAATAAAACATAGTTTCCACCCAAGACACAAACAAACTGCAGTTTTTACCTTCCTAACCATAAAGCAACACTGAAACTAAAGCCAGTCAGTAGCTTATGTATTCTTGGGACTATCAGAAGCCTTCAACACAATCTCTAGCCAAATGATTCTAACCAGACTTAGTCAAACTAAATGTAAATATTAATATAGTAATATAGTAATACAGTAATATAACCAGAACAGTAGCAGAACACAATGCAAATGAAGACAAAATGCAAACTCTTCCCTCCAAAGAATACCAAGAGGTGTTCCACTATTATTCAACATCTTTATAAATAAAATGTATATCAAAGTTATCAATGTCTGACTAATTAAAGGGTCTATATTACATTATTGAATACTTACAACATTGAATGTTATATGGTCGACACCATATGTTTGAAGTTGCAAGTAATCGAAAATTAAATAAAAAAAAAATAAATAAAAAAATTTAAAAAAAAAGGAAAAACTTACCTAAACATTTTAAGCAGGGGGGCAAGCACCCCTGCACCCCCCACATGGGGGCTGCGGCCCCCACCCCACCCCGTACTTTAAATATACCAACACCGAGATTGCACTACAATGCAGTAAACGGAAATCTTCTCTGCGGAGTTTTCCGCTTTAATTTTCGAATACTTGCAACTTCGAACACAAGGTGTCGACCATATAACGTTCCATGTTGTAAGCATTCGATAACGTAATATAGACCCGTAATTCAATATGTGGATGATTCAGCTCTGATATTTACGTACATACTGTTGATAATCAATATCTTGTTATTGTATTAAAGCCAACAATCTGTAATGTTGTTTACTATTGCTGCAACTTTGTATCTCTGTTTATCATGTACATGATGTGGAGCTTTTCTATATGGGCATCCGCTGAAAAAGGACCTGCGTCCTGTCAGAATTTCCTGGTAAACAAATGTAAATAAATAAATGATATACTCAGCCAGAAACCTACAAATTCTTCGGACTATCACACAAGCATCATTGCATAACACTAAACAATGGCTAAAAGAAAGAATCCAATGTACATATAAAAAAATATTATCATTAAACATGTAACCTGCCATAGTTTATTAGGGGTAATTGTAAACTTAAATTTGGCCAGCATGTAGGTCATGTTATATCCAAAACAAACACAAGTCTAGGAACGATATATAAATCCAAATATTACTTAATTGAACACATAAAGATAGCATAAAGTAAAACACTTCACTCTAGCAGAGAATAATACAGGATACCCTGTATAAGTCCAGTAAATAAACTGTCATCAGCAAAATACTGAGAGCATACAATATATCCAGGTCAGTCATTTGCCTAATCCAAAACAAAGTATTAACCATCAACTCAAATAATAATTACAGTGATTCCCTGTTCTCTGTAACTGCAGTGAAACTATGGAATTTTATAAAATTATGTATTTAACTCAAACACAAATCTGTGTTCCAGAAACTGAAGAACCTTTCAGCTCCTACTTGGAATTGATTATGTGCTCTATGCAGATCAAACAATATCTCACATAATCCTGAGTTCTCCTAAAATATAATCATAAATTTTCAGCAACAAAAATAAATTAAAATTCTAGTTAAGAGTTTCTCCCATGGCATCCACAGAAAAGGAGATCTCTAAACTCAGGAAATCACATTTAACAAATGTAAATAAATATATGCTACATATGGTTGGGAAAGGAATGGAATTTACTTTATGGGATTGTGTGGTATGGATAAGTCCTTCAATTAAATTAAATAGCTATGACACAGGAATCCATAAGAATTCTGCTATAAATGGTGACATATTTAGCCATCTGTTTGAACAACCTGACTATGACTTATGGATTCTGCTGCAGGGTTTAACTACTACATTGTTAGATGCATCTCTTTAGGCCATCCAGTATCTGCATCAGAGGTGAAGAGGACAGGCCTTGGCAAGTTTATATCCATCCAGACTCGTCTCCACTGTCCGGTCTATTACCATATCCGAAGTGAAGCCTCGTTATAGCAAGCAACCCCTTAAACAGACAATGAATTTCAACTTGTCTTTTCTGAATTTCCTATGCAAAACCATTCTGAGCACTTCTTTTAAGAGAAAAAAGGGCAGAATGGTATTTCTATACCATAGGTTAAGGTCCTAGACTTGGATACCAGCTCTTCTGCTTTCTCCTTACAATTTCTGGTAGCAGTAAAAGCACAGGACACCAAGAAAGTCTGATATCTATGACTTTCTTTTGGGACAACCAGTGCCCAAAGGAAACTAAGTTACAATTTAAAGAAAGAAAGCAGGACTTAACATAATTCTGCAGCAGCAGCCAGACATTAAAATGTACTGATAAGCACCGTTACTTCAGGCTGGATCCCACTGAAGATAAAGCCAGTGGCAGTGTTCTGTGGCTCTTGTACATTTATTAGCAGCAGTATTCTGCTGAACTTGTCCATTTAGTGGCTCCTGAACTACTTCAAAACATATATTGTCACACTATGGTTACAGTATCATTTTACCAGTCTATATTTATGACCTTTTTCAGCTTATTAGCAGTCTTGTAAAGAGAATTGCATTTTTGGACTATGTTTACATGCATTATCTTACTTTAAATGTCAGCATTAATAAGTCATTTAACAGAATGCCCAGCTAAAAAGGCCTTGCTATTCTTGCTACACATACTGGAGATTACAAAGAGACACAAAACATACCTTTTACTCAAATTGAAAGGCTATCTGATTTACAATTTTACTACTTCCTTTAAGAAGGGGCAGTTATTACAGTTAAGGATTTATTTATTTCTTTTTTATTTATTTATTTATCCTTTTTTGACAGGACAAGTCCTGCTAGGCTAGTAGCCTCTTTTCAGGGGAGAATGGAGGTGGTATTTACCCGGGTTGTCACTTATGAGAGAGGTTAAGGAAAATCCATGAGGATCATTTTTAGCAAAGATCACCACACCAGCTGGAGAGATTACTCTATGGAATGTTTACAGTGCCAGTAGAGACGACCCTGACTTTTTAACCCACTTCTTTACATCGCTGATGTCTCTTGACTGTACCCATACTCTTAAAATAATCAGAAAGAACTTTAATGTGCATGGGAGTCAGTAATAGGCACAATCTAATAATGAGTAATAGGCAGATCATTATCTAAGGGTGAATTCCACACCAAGGCACAACCTAACACTGGAAAATTTCATAAAGGGAGTGAAACGTTTGTATCCCCCTCTTTGTAGAATAGAAGCATACCTGATTATATTCTTGGTGTGATTCAAGGATATAGTGACAAGGCCTTAACCATCTGACCATGACTACTGTAAGTGGTTTTACAAGTCACCATGGTTAGAACCCTTGAGGTTTACTGACCAGCATAAGGCAGTATATTCTGAATGTTGTCAGCTCACAGTACATCCCCATTCTATTTGATTCAATGCCTACTTTTATGTATTGAAAGAGTATTAAACTGGAATTGTGAATTATGATTAAACTGTGACATTGTTAAACCTAAGTTATATGGTTTGTCTCATGGTTCAATTTCTCCAAATTCTTTTGGTTTCTAATGCCATGACAGGAATGGATTCCATTCTTAAGTCAAGGTATGATTAAAGTTTATGAAATTGGTTTTGCTTCAGTCTTAGATGTTAGCCAAAAGTGCTCTTTGCAGCACCTACAATGTGCACAAAACTGACTCCATATGCAATTCATACAGAGTTACACGTATCAGTAACCTATCTAAATCTGACTGTAAACTCTTTTCTGTGACATCCATTGCTCCTATGACTATTGGAACTGTCTGAGTATCCTACTTCTACACTGCCTGCCCTCATTTCTGCCTGCAAATCTTGGTATTTTATGACTTTGTCTCTCTCTTTACGCAAGACACTGCATTCACTGGGTGTAGCAATTTCAGTGATCAATGTTACTTTTGTCTTCTTTTCATGCAGTACTATATCTGGTTTTCTCACATCTATTTTTGAACTGTTGGTAATGGGTACTCCCATGTGATATAAACTTAATCATTCTCTATAATGCTTTGTGGCTCATTTTACCAGTGCTTCTCAGCTACATCAGTATTATACTGTTTGCACAATGCCCAATCCTTCAGGTTTGTCACATTATTATGCCTTTCAGTATACAGCCCTTCTGCCATTAGTGTATCATATCCAGCAAAAAGATGTGTGACTGTTTCCGATTCTTTTTTACAAACCCTGCATTTGCCTGTTTCTCTGACATGTTCAATGGACTTTGTAAACCAATGTGTACATAGTCCACTGTCCTGGACCTCCAATATTAACGTTTCATCTTTTGGTTTGAATTCACATCTCCTTAACATTTGTTCTTGATCAACATGAGGTTGTTCCAAGAGTTTTCTGTACTTGCAACTATATTTATACATTTTCCACATTCCTTGCCTTCTCTGATACTTCACCTCATATTCTTTCTTTTATTTTTTGGCACATTCAGTCACTGCCTGATTTTTATCTGCTTATGGTTTGATTTCCATTCCCACATGACACAAATAAGCTTCTGCTAAACTAAGCAGAGAAGTAATCTTAGACTTGTTCTCCTCATGCTTTAAAATGTTCACTACATTTGCATCTTGTGAGGTCAGCAGATATGTATACAGTCCTACGATTTCAGATCTATAAATGTAATCGATTTCGAGCAGGCCCATACCTCCTTCAGAACGGGGAATATACAGTCTTGGTATACACTGATTTTTATAAAGCATCTGATAAGCATGAAGCTTCCTTCTTGTTTTCTTGTCCAACTGATCCAACACCTTTTGAGGCCAGTCAATCACTCCCAAATTCTAAGTTAGGACAGGAAGAGCAAATTGGTTTATAGCTTGGACTTTGTTTGTATATGTCAGTGCTGTTTTCTGTACTAATTTTAGTCTTCTAAAATATTCCTTACCATGTTTTACTTGAGTTTGTTCATGTTTTATTGTTGATACTTTACAATTACCAAATATTTATATACCCTCTCTTGCTCAGGTTCTTTTATATCACATTTATTTTACTTTTTTTTATTTAACATTTGTTAACTGGGAAAGTCCGACTTGGAACAAAGCCAATTTTCAGAGGAGGCCCAGGGAAAAATGCTCCAGACGCATGTCTTTGTAATGTGGGAGGAAACCGGAGTACCCAGAGAAAACCGACACAAATGCAAGGAGGACATGCAGACTTCACACAGATGGCACCCCAGCATCGAACCTGAGAACCTCTTGCTGTGAGGCGACAATGCTACCGCTGCACCACTGCGCCATCCAAACATTCCTGTTCCAGGTTAACATTTTCTTAATGCTGCAACTTTCCTGCTTTAAAGATTGCTTTTGCACATTTATCAAGACCAAATGACATTCTTATATCATCCAAAAATGTTTTGACCACTTGCAACTGTGCTTTCAGTTCCCCATCTGATAAACCATATGTTTTTAAATCATCCAAAAAACAGAAGATGAAAAGTCTTTACGCTTTTTTGTTTTATGGGAGCCAAACTGTAATCATGATCTAATCTGTTAAGTAGGCCACTTAATGGGTTAAAGGGAAGACAATACAGCAATGGTGACAAAGTCACCCTGGAATAATCCCTTTGAATTTTTATCCCTGGAATAGTAACTTGTCCTTTATCCTGGCTTAACTGCAAAGTGGTTTGCCACTGTTTCATGGTTGCCGTAATGTAATTGATCAGTGTAGGGTGTATTTTAAACATTTTTAAGCACTCTTTCATCCATAAATGTGGGATACTGCCGAACGCTTTTTTGTAGTCTATCCATGCAGGGGTGTAGCTAGGATTTTCAAATTTGTACTGACAGCTCTCAAACTGCTACCCCCCCTACCCAGCCAAGCTACGGCCATTCTCGTAATTCACGGTTCGCTCTTTTAGTGTCGATGAAGAGGCATTCGCTGTAATGCCTCTTCAGTAATATAATATAAATTCACTCAAACTCGGTTCCTTGAATTGAAAATTAACCTGAAATGTCAGTTCTTTGAAAAATGCAGCATGGTAGTTGGGGTAGAGACTTTATGCTTTTGTTTTCTGTAACTAAGGTACAGGTTTTGAGCTTGAGTAAATTACTAACCACCTGCTACCACTAACTAGGATGTTTCATTCACACACACACCCCTACCTACCTCTTAGAGCAAGAAATGTGGACAAAGCCTAAAATAAACAGGGACAGATATTAAATAATGTTCTCGTGAACTTAGAAAGTTGCTAGAATAACAGGATTTGTGCTAGTATGAATTTTTCTAAAGGACATGAAGTCTGAAGCTCAAATGTCTGTCATTATTTAGCAACTTCAGCCTTCAATGATTTTCTAGAAAATCACAAAATTTATGAGGAAGAGACAAAATATATGGGGCAAAAATCTGGACATTCTGCAAAATGTGGACAGTTGAGAGGTATGCTACCTACCACACACACACACACACACACACACACACACACACACACACACACAACCTCTTACAGCAACAAACTCATAAATAAAACTGAGGCAAAGGCCCAAAAATAAGGACATTTTTTTTAAATATTGTTCTTATAAACTTAGAAAGATAATAGAATACTAGTAGGTCTTGCATCAGTACGAATTTTCTGAAAGGTATGAAATCTGAAACTGAAATGTCTGCATTATTTTCTAACTTCAGTCTTTAACAATTTGCCACTAATTTGCCAGAAAACTGCAATTTTATGAAAAACGGACCAAAAATGTGATGCAAAAATATAAAATTGCCAGGCAATACAGCTGGGAACCTGTCAAAGGAGGGACACCATTTTAATATGAGCACAGTTAACTTAGAGCAGCTGACAAAATTAGAGAATCTACATGCATTTCTGAAATAAAAGTAATATATAACTCTGATCATTACAGTTATTTATAAAAGTAAAGTAAACCCTCTATGTTTTCTTCCAAAATTGCTATTTTGTGGAGGGATCATTAGGGGAAGAGCAACATTTTGAGCCAAAATCAGGGACAGTTGAGGTTTGGCTATGCCTAATTCTATAAAGCAATTTATTTGCATGTACCTCTCAACCTGTTAATGCAATAAATCTGGACAAGGCCAAATATATTGAGGGAACATATAAACAGTACTAAAAATTGCTCTTGTATAAACTGGGACATTTGATAGAACAGGTCTTATTTTAGCATGCATTTTTCTGAAGGTTATAAAGTCTGAAACTAGTGTGTCATTTCGTGACTTAATTCCTAAATCATTTGCCAGAAAACCACAAATTGAGGAACAAACCAAAAACAAGAAGCAAAAAATCTATTCATTATTTGAAAATCTGGACAGTTGGGAGGTATAGTTCAGCTGGGGCTGTCTAAGTTTGCCGCCCTTCCCCCTCACAAAACCCTGGTCGAATGGAGCCTCCCCCTGCAGCCATTCCAATGATCCATTACTTTGCTATTTCACTCCATTTACCATAAACACTAATGTGCATACTGATTTACTTCTATGATGATTTGAACTTCATTTGAAAGTTTTATTTTGCATTTTACAGCACAAACACTAAGACATCTGCTAAACAAACTTGGCATTAAAACTTCTCTGCCCTTGAAACTCACATTCATTGAAACAACATTAAAACCCACATTCAAAGAAAAATACATTTTACCCGTGGCAGATAAAAAATAATTCTGGGCTGCTTTTAAATCATAGGCCCCTTGCATATGAAACATACATGTGCTCTTTGATACACCTTCCTATTGCTTTGAACATTTTTCCAGTAAACAATGAAACAAAACTGCCCAATTCAGAACATTTCCATCATAAAAGTCTAGTCAAACTTCTACAGTCCACCATTATCAGTAAATAATATGCACAATCTCTGAAGTAGTAAAAAAGTCATCTAAATAATTCCACGTTAAATAAATCTAACTAATGAAGAGGTTGCTGCTAGCAATCACCTTTATATTTCATGACTTCACCGAAAAATAAAGTGTCTGATGCCCCTGAGGAATAAATTGCCTAAATTACATTAATAAGCTAGTAATATTGCAATAGGAAATGGATGGCAAACTGATAACAGGCTCATAGTTAGTGTCTTAACTTTCAGTACAGCAGCATTCACCCCTTATGAGAGTAGAACCAACAACCTTCTGCATTAAAAGCAAGTACACAACATTTTGTGCTACTAGCAATGTGAGCCGACTTAGCATAATCAGCACTAAACTTCTCTTCCCCTGCAGCTCTCAGCTCCTTGTAAAATCTACACAATACTCAACTACATCTCAACTTCGCAGCACAAGAAGTCTGGAAAAAGCCAAATTTATTGGGGTGGGTCAAAGGGACATAAAACAGGAACACATTAAACATTGCTTGTATAATCTTGGAAAGCTGCTAGAATAAAATGCTGTGTTACCATCATACATTTTACTGCCAAGGTCACTGTGCAAAATAGTCAGAACATACCACTATGCCAAATCACCTGCTTTGTGAAAGAGAGGAAGACTGAAACTTAAATGGCTATCATTTAATGAATTCAGTTCTCACCATAACTGTCAACCTCTTAGCACAAAACACCTGGACAAACCCAGTAATGAGGGAATACAGCCCTCAAACATATTCAGTGAATTCAGTTCTTGCCATAGCTGTCAACCTTAGCACAAAAAAACCTGGACAAAGCCAATAACAGGGTATTACAGTCCCAAAAATAAGGACAAATTTCAAATAGTCATAAACTTAAAAAAAAATGCTATAAAAAGGTTGTGTTACTATATATTTATTGCTAGAATAAAAAGTTGTTTTACTATGTCACAAACACAGGGATAAGATGCAGACTCCACACAGAAGGCACCCCAGCCAAGAATCAAACCAGAAAACCTATAGCTGTGAGGCAACAATACTGCCACTGCACCATCAAATATGTAAGGAAGTAAACATTCAGAAACCTGAAGTCTGAAATTTAAATGCCTGTCAATTTGTTAATCAGGACAGTCTGACTTGGAACAAAAAAAAACAATTCTCAGCAGAGGCCCAGGAAGAAATAATGCAGACATGTCTTTGTAACATGGGAGGACACAAAAGCAAACCCACACAAACACAGGGAGAAGATACAGACCCCCCCCCCACAAAGAAGGCACCCCAGCCAAGAACCAAACCCAAGAACCTACAGCTGTGAGGCATCAATGCTACGTTGCCACCACTGCACCATCAAATTTCAAGCATTGCAATATTTAAACACCACAGATATGAGGAATAGATCAGATCAAATATGAGGCAAAATCTGCAATTTTTTACAAATGGTGGTGGGTAGGGAATTCAGGTCTTTAACACCTGCATACAAGGTACAGGGTTCAAGCCTGAGGTATTCCCTACCACACCACCATGAGTAATCACCAGTACATCCCACCTGGGGCATTTACACACACACACACACACACACACACACACACACACACACACACACACACACACACACACACACACACACACACTTCATATTACTCACACACACTCTCTCTCTTCATATTACTCACCAACCCTCGGTTGCAAGACCCTTCTAAATAAAGTCCTTGAAGTGAGATCAACATAACATGTACATCCTCCCGCTCGACCAACATAACATGTACATCCTCCTGCTCGACCAACATAACGTGTACATCCTCCCGCTCGAAAAGCATTTGAACTGGCGGCCGGAAATACATGCGTGGTGAGCTCCATTCCGACTGGCTGCCCTGATGAGCTGACGTCATCGTGCAGTAAAGCGCGAAAAAAAAAAAGTGAAAATTTAAAAAGCTACCCCCCTTCTAAATAAGTTGTACTGAAATCAGTACAGTGCGTATGCCTCCCGACGTCCCTGTATCCATGCCATACTTAGATTCTTCCCCTTTTTACAGTTCTCCATTATGACTTTATTTAACAACAAATGATCCTTTGTTCTATACGACTTTCTTTTGTTACCCTTTTGTTCTATTGCCATGACTGAATTTTCTTCAAAATGACTAAAACCTCTGTTGGCATCAATTCCAGTGTATAGTTTATACTTTGTCAGAATGCAAGTTATTGGTCTACAGTTTTTAAGATAGCTTGCAGGTTTGTTCTTAAGTAGGAGCATTGTTTTTTTCCTGTTGTTAGACAGGTTGGTGCCTGTTTGGAGTGCGCATATAAATAGTTCTTACTCATGGCTAAATCTTCATGCAAAGACGTTAATACTTTTAACCAAAAGTTAGGTACTGCATCTGGGTGTGGAGTTTTCCAATTAGGAGCTTTACTTACCTTTGTTTCAATCTCTCTGGCTGGTACTTCATCATATTTCATATCCTGCACCATTTTACTTCCTATTCTTTCTTTCTTTCTTTTACTTCTTCTATCCATTTAGCATCTTTGGTATGTTCCACAGGATCTTCATGGATACTTCCCCAAAATGTATCTATTTTCTCTTTTTTGGCAGTCTTTCAATTCCTTTTATCTTGTTTCCCAGTTCTCTATAAAACGTTTTTGGGTCATCAATAAATTGCTTATTTTGTACTTTGCCTTTATATTTATCTGTGTATCTTCTAAGTTTTTCCGCCTGTGCTGAAATTTTTAGTTTATTATTTGCGATAGTGCATGATATATCCTGGTCTGTTCTGATACTGTGCATTGCTTTTATCACATCTATCTTTCTTAGTATGTTTGTTGATCTATTCCCTCTTATATAGTCTTCTAACAGTAACACATCTCATCTTAATTGCTTTATATTTTTCTCTATTCGATACTTCCATGATGGTATTCAATTTCTCTCCTTCCTTTCCTTCACTACCCTGTGATCTTGTGGTAATTAATTTAGCAGGACAGGAATATAACCTGTTTACTTTGGTTATATCACATGGATCTCTATGGACAGTCCTAATTACTGCATTCATTTGTTTTATTAGACTTCTGGGGTTTTACTGACCTTCTGCAGTCTATTTCTCTCATTAATCTTTATATATCTATCCATATCTGTTAAATCAAGCAACTTTTATCTTAGCTCATTTTCTTCCAAACTGAGGGCACATCCCTTGTTTTCCATTTCCTGCAGGCACTGTATAGAAAGTTCTAAAGCATCTTCCTGTGGCACCTTCTCTTCAATTTCATCCTGTGCCATCCGTTGCTCCGTCATATGGGTACTCACTGGCCTATCACTCCTCAACATTGACTATGTTAGAGTTTCCACAGTTTCCTGTTCCTTCCCTTGCTGTCTAGCTTCAAGTGAAGATTTATACTGGTTTCCTGCAGAAGGCTCCAAAATATTTTGATATGGCACCTGACCAATTGCTTCCTGTTCCACTGGTTTCCCCTTAATTTGGATATCCATTGCTCTATCCGGTGCTTTATGATTCAGATATTCTACACTGAATCCTTTACTTTGCAGGTACTCCATAACCTCAGCTTGTATTTGTTTAACTTCTCCATTACTAATTTCCTTTTTTACTTTTCCTCTTAATCTTCTTTTTTTTTTTTTGTATTGTAAAGTTTTCCATGTCCGGATTCCTTTGCCTTTATTTCTCTTCAAATATTTTTGGTGCTGGTCTTTTTGTAACAGTTAGTTTTGTTTTCTCCTTTGCATAGATATTACACCATATGAAATCCCTTTTTCTTGCCCATGTCCATATTTCTTATTCACGTCTCCTGATCTTCCTGCTTCTCCTTACTTTGGGGGCTCACGCCATCATGCTGTGATGTAACCTGTCCTAGACCTTCTACACCAAATCCTTCACTTCACAGGCACGTCACTTCAACTTCTATTTTTTAACTTCTACTTTACTAATCTTCTTTTCTATGTTCCATCTTTGTGATATTTTTAGTTATTGTGAAATTTTTCATATCTGGTTACCTTTACCTGTATTTCTCTTCGAATATCTTTGGGACTGCCTTCATTATATTGATTAATTTGGCTTTCTTCTTTGCATAAATATTGCACCATACCAAATCTCTCTTTCTTTTCCATGTCCATATTTCTTTTTATACCTATGAAATATCTCTAGGTTTTGTTGTTTATGTTTTTGCAGTTCCTCAGACACTACTTTTTGCAAACAAATCAGTTTCTTGATCTATATACTGTTTTTTCACAAATCTGCTGTACTAATGAAGATGGATTTTCATTTGAAGCTTCTGACAGTTTTTCTTGCAGAAGTATTTTCTTTCCTCTAATTTCTCTCTTAATTGTTTTGTATATATTGTGTCTGGAAATTCTGGGCTTTTTGCATAACAGTAACAATACATAATTTCTTTCTTATCTTCAATAGTCCACTCTATCATCTTTATGGCTCTTCTTTGGCCTATCGGTTTTTGTGATTTTTGTGGACTACTACTTCCTTCTACAACAGGGGGGCTATCCTCCCCCTGGGTCTGGGCCTGGCCCCATTGTAGGAATGTTTCCATATTTTGATTTCAGTTCAATTCTTTTTTAATTTCTCCTTTTAATTTCCAAATGTTTTGGGTTTCTAGTACTATGACGGAAATCAACCCTATTCCTAAGTCAAAGTATGATTAAAGTTCATGAAGTTAGTATTGTTTCAATCTTTGATGTCAGCCAAAAGTGCTTTTCACAGCACCAGCTCTCCTGCAATTCATATGGGGTTGCATGGATAGGTAACTTATCTAGATACAAATGTAGATTCTTTTTTTATAAGATCCCATTGCTCCTACTACTATTGCAACTGTCTGGGTATCTTTCTTCCACATTGCTCTCGTTTTCACCTGCACATCGTGCTATTTCGTGACTTTGTGTCTCTCTGTATACAAGTCACTGTAGTCACTGGGTGTAGCAATTTCAATGATCGATGCTACTTTTGTCTTCTTTTTTTGGACCACTACATCCAGTTTTCTAGCATCTGTCTTTTGAACTGTTGGTAATGGATGATCCCATGTGATAAAAACTTCATAGTTTTCTATGATGCTTTGTGGCTCATATTTCCAGTGTTTTTCAGACACTTCAATACCATAATGTTTGCACAATCCCCAGTGCAACAGTCTTGCCACATTATTATGCTTTTCAGTATACAGTCCTTCTGCCATTAGTATGTCACAACCAGCAACGTGTGTGATTGTTTCCAATTCAGTTTTACAAAACCCTACATTTGTGTGTTTCTCCCACATGTTCACTGGACTTTATAAACCAGCAAGTGTATAGTCCATCTCTTGGTTTAAATTTGCCTCTCCTTAACCATTCCTGCATTTGTTTCTAAACAGCAGGAGGTTCTTCCAGAAGTTTTCGACACTTGCAACTATATTTATGCTTTTTCCACACTTCTTGCCTTCTCATCTGGTCCTTCACCTTACAGTCTTTATTTTGTTGTTTGGCACATTCAGTTGCTGCCTGATTTTTATCCACTTCTGATTTGATTTCCATTCCTGCTTGACACTGATATGCTTCTGCTAGATTAAGCAGAGGAGTCATCTTAGATTTATTCTCCTCATGTTTCAAAACTTTCACTACAGTTGGGTCTTGTGAGGTCAGCAGATATGTGTGGAGTCCCACAATTGCAGATCTATAGATTTAATCGATTTCAAGGAGGCCCATCCCTCCTTCGAAACAGGGAATATATAATCTTGGTATACAGTGACTTTTATAAATCATTTGGTCAGCATGAAGCATCCTTCTTATTTTCCTATCTAATCTATCCGACACATTTTGGGCCCAGTCATTCACTCCAAAACTATAAAGTAAGCAAACAGCAACAAGGAGAAAATCAGTCCCAATGTAGAAAAAAGCAGGTTAAAATACTTGAGAAACAACAATGGGACAACCATGGCAAAGAACATATATTTAATAGACAACAGATTAAGTGAATTTGGAGATGCTTCCTTCATCAGATCAATACAAAAATATAAAACCAGTCTGCATATAAATACACTTGAAAAACCAATTACATTAATTAAAACCCTTAACCAATTTACATTTTCTAGCCTTTAAAATAGGTTTTGAAGGTATAAAAATAATGTAAGCCTGGTGGAACATCAGCTCTCAAACCAGCTGTCCAATGAGTCTCTAACTTCTGTGGCATTTTCTGTATCACCACCTCTAGGTGCAGAAGTATAAACATCCAAAACCATAAATTAAAATCATGCTGTGGAAATTCATTAATATGTTGAGCTACTGCACTCTTTTGCACATTTCTCCGTATATCACCCATATGCTGTAAAACACGTTCCTTTAACATTCTATTCAAACCTCCCAACCGTCCCAAATTCCTCGTTTTTTACCGAGTTTAGGGTCAAAATAAAGGGGTGCCATGATTCCCGAGTGGCACCCTTAATTTCTGACTTTCCAGGCTTTTTTCTTTTATTTCTTTATTTTCCGTTTGTTTTTAGTCTGACGTCATCGCGCGGGGGGTGCGCGGTGACATCAGTCACGTGAGCAGGCTGCCAGCCTGTCGGGTTTCAGAGTAGAGGACTGAGGATTAAGGAAGTAGGGCTGCTGTGCTGTGGACGTTAATGCTATGCTATGCATTGCATGCATGCTAGGCTAGCGCCTAGCGGCTATCCTATCATTCAAGTGACAAGTCTCTTGCTTTTACTACAATTACAACCCTCCCAAATCACAACACAAAATGTATAATTTATTTATATGAGTGCCAGCCCATGCCCAATTGCCCATGCCAGTCACTGACTGTCTCACTTTGTCACTATTAGTAACTAGTAGTCGACACCCCGGCCCAGTCCCCGAGTGAGTCCTCGACTCCCCCCACTCCTCCCCAACCCCAAGTCAAGAAGATAAAGAGAACTGACTGAACTCTCCATAACTTCCACATCATCATGTCGCCAACAACAAGTACATCAGTGTGCTGAGTGCTACTACTGGTCACCTCGCTCGCACACATTTCAGTCATGGACGCAGTCTGTCTCACGGACGTCGCACACACTTAGAGAAGTTAGAGTCTAGAAAACTTAGTTAGAGAAGAATGTCTGACTCTAAGTGCCGGACTCAGCTCAGCTCAGCTGAGAATGAGAAGAAAGAGAGTTGAGTTGAACTCCACGCGTGGGACTCAGCTGAGGCTCTGCTGACTGCCGACTCGACATCGACACTTGAGTTGAGCTGAGCTGAAGTGTTGTGAATGAATGATTCTAAGTTGTGAAAGTTTTGTGATTGTGTGACTGTTCTGAGTGAACTTGAAGTAAGTGAAGTGAACACTGAACAGTCAGCTCAGACACATTACACATGTTATCCAGCAACATGTATCAAACATATTTTTGCAGCAGTCTTAAATATCATGGCATTCTACTGACGATTCATTTCTACGGTCAGTCATTTGAGATTAGAGGCACATCAGAATGCATAATTTTATGCTTAGACAGTAAGGAGTAATTTATTGTATGTCTGCTATGTTCCAGCTAGCAATCGTATTCACTCTCTTGCTTCAAATGATCAATTATTGCTCATATTGTGCTCGTCTCAGCATAGACACAGGTCAGCAGCTGACTGACATACGTAGATACGTTTGTGACTGACAGGGACTGAGCAATAAAATGCTTGTTTGAAATCCAAAATGCGCGCCTAAGTGGGTTGAGCAGCTTAAGGTAGCTTTCTGGTTTTGCAACGGCAGATAAGAATTAAGAAACCAGTTACCCGGTTGTGTAATTTTGTAAAGATTGCACTTGTAAGGTGTGTAAGAGCATAAAATGGAGCAGAAGACCGGCTTGTGAAACGGAAATGCCAACATTGTTCTGTGAGTGACTGCAAGTAATTAGTTCTTAATTTGCTTTTCTTATTGAAACTTTGAAATGGCAGTATGCATTTACATTCGTGTACTTATTCTTAACTTGCTTTTCTTTCTTTCACTGTAAAACCGTGATCACAGCTCACTTCTAAACAAACAAATCACTTGGACTGACTTAAAAAATTTCATTTTTTAATAATAAAATCTTCAGGTTTAGCGCTTTCATCTACAACACTTCGGAAGAAGAGGTCTACTTCAGAAGAAGTTGTAGATGAAAGTGCTAAACCTGGAGATTTTATTATTAAACAGTGAATTTTTTTTTTTTAATTGGTCCAAGTGATTAGTTTGTTTAGAAGTGAGCTGCGGTGGTTTTAAAGTGATAGACTTTGTTTTTTACATTATTTAGTTGGCGTTCACTGTTCCTGGTGTTGTTTTTGCTTTTCTTTCTTTAAGTGTGCTACTGTGCTTTCTTATTGAAGAGCATGATAACATCTGTGTAAGCATTTCTAAGCAACGATTCTACATTTTATTGTTTTACCTGGCATTTCTATTCCCTGCAACTGTGCCTCACTCATTTGTACCAATATGTCGGCTCCACATTCTTTTTACCCTGAAGGTATGGGGGGGGGGTGAGTACTTGGTTCTTAATTTGCTTTTCTTATTGAAACGGCAGTCTGCATTTGCATTTAAGTGTGCTTGTTCTTAATTTGCTTTTCTTTCTTTAATTGTGCTTTCTTACTGAAAGTATGACGGGATGTGCATTATTGAAGGTGGGGGTGTTTGTGCTTTCTTACTGAAGGTAGGGATGATTGTGTGTGTTCTTAATTTGCTTTTCCTATTGAAACAGCAGTCTGCATTTAAGTGTGCTTGTTCTTAATTGCTCTTCTTTAAGTGTGCTTTCTTATGGAAAGTGGGAGTATTTGTACTTTCTAATTGAAGGTAGAGGTGTGTGATTTCTTACTGAAGGTAGGTGTGTGTGTGTGTGTGTGTGCTTTCTTATTGAAGGTAGGAGTGTGCGCCTTTTTATTGAAGGTAAGGGACTGTTCCTCTTAAAATGTGTGGCTTTCTGGTAAATCAGTGAGACGAGAGACCTGAATTCACTAAATAATGATATCCATTTAAGTTTCAGTCTTCCTATCTTTCTTGAAAGGCATGATAAAATGTTTTGTACTCTAGAAACTTTTCTAAGATCATACAAGCAATGTTTAAATCATGCTCCTTGTTTTGGGTCATTTCCCTCCTCCCAATAAATTTTGGCTTTTTTACAGATTTCTTGTGCTGCATAGTTCTTCAGGAGAGAGACGTTTAGTGCTGCTTATGCCAAGTAGTCTGTTTGTTTGTTGTTAGTAGCACAACAGGTAGACCATAGAATGCTTGCTTTTGATGCAGAAGACTGTGGGATTTCTGATATTGTACTGTATTTTACTATTAAACGGGGTGGATGCTGCAGTCCTGAGAATAACCTCTTTCACTGAAATACCTACTAAATTTGAACCTGTTATCCATTTGCCAACCTTGGTTGTCTGTTCAGTTTGCATTTAAAAGTTGGTATCCCACAATTCCACTGGAGTGGGTGGAGTTACAAAATTATGTATGCAAATTATATGTTAATCAGCGTACAGATTTGTACCTATTTCTCATGGGCCTTTGTCCAGATTTTTGATGTTTCCAGGTTGAGAGGTATGATTCTATTGGTTTTACCAACATAAAAAGAAGTGCATTCTGAACAGGTTGCTATACAAATCACATTTCAGTAGAACAGCATACATAGTGTGAACACTTGTATATCCTTTTGGTAACAGGATGCTCAAGCACATTATCAGTCTTAATATACCTGCATGCATTACATCTTTTACATGGATATGTACCTATTTTGCCACGATATAATTTACCTAGGTTATTAATATTACCAGGTCCTGGTCTATAACATAACAGACTCTTAAAATTATGATGCCTCTTGTAGCTGACGTTTGGCACATCACCTACTTTATTTTTCATCCTGTCATCAGGCAATAATATCTTCCAGTTATTTTGTATTATATTCTTTCACAATTAGAGAAGAATAAATTACTACAATGTTGCACTGTCATTGTCATGAGCTAAATAAACTGACTTTAGGGAATGGATTAATGTTCTGATAACAGGTTCCTTAGTTAGGTACCATCTTTTGCCAAAAGGAACCTATTTATAGTTCATAGTTATTGATATTGTTAAAATTGAAGACCCACGGCAATTACTCAACAACACAGTTCAGCAAATGCAAGTGAATTCAGTTCTCACAACCACCCAACCAAAGCAGCAAAACACCAGGACAAAGCCAGTAATGGGAATATAGCCCCAAACATATTCATAGCAAAAAGCTCTTACCAAAGCTCTCACCCTTAGCAGAAGAGAACCATATTCATGGAAGCCAATAGCTTGGGAAATAAGTCCCCCCATACAGCCAAAACTGCATTGAAAATCACCATGGAATACACTTAGAAATTTCTTTATCCATCTTATACCACTTTCTAAACAGAATATGAGTCTGATGAAATAGTCTGATGGAAGTGTCAAAGATTTTAAAGTCTGATATAACCAGGAAAGAAAGACTTGGAAAGCAGAGAAATTTTTTTAGCAGAGGACTTGGAGAAACACACTCTCACCTTCAACACTCCGCCACCTTCAATGCCACATAAACACACCTGCTCACACACACACCTCTCACACACACACTCGCACAACTTCTTCCCACTCACCACTCCTCTGACCACTCATCACCTCACCACTCTGAAATCCCACACACACCTCTCACCTGTGAACCACCACACACACACCTAATAATCCCAATCCCACACACACCTCTACCTCCTGAGACACACACACACACCTCTCACTCCTGAAATCACACACACATCTCTCCTCCTGAAATCACACACACACTAGGTATAGTTAAGTAGAGGTGCATCCTGCATCTAGATGTTGCATCCTATATTAATAAAGTAGCCCGTTTACCACACAAAGTTCACATGAAGTAATATATAAAATAACCTGTGTCTTTATGCAATGGTTTGTCATTGCACAGAAATGGTTAAGAAAACAAATTTTAAAACTTTTATTTTAAATTTTAACTATATCTGCGTTCTGTTCTAATCAGTTATTTGTCTTGTAAGTGTATATTGTCCAAGACTGTTTTGTCTCTAAAAGGATGAAAAACACCGACTTGGACTTTGTTGAGACATGGAAACATGCTGAACATGAAAAAGAAACCAATAAATATCTTTTTTTTTGAGCAGGCTGGGACAGAAACAATTGTTGAGATTAGATCTATTTTTCTAAATTAAATCACTGCAGAAATTAAACAGTTCCATTTTGGGAAAAAAGAAACTGATGGGTCATTTTTTAATGCACTTTTTTCACTATCTTCCAGAAAGGGGACAAGAAGGTCTGTTTCATATATTGAGGCTGCACAGTCATCTGCTGTGCTGATGTCAGCACGCCTCGCGCCCCTGACTACACTTCTTTATATATTTAAAATCAGTACTAAAAGTAAAGGGTATCCTAACCTTACATATATTTCTCTGTCCCTTATTAACTGAATCTCCAGTATTCTTTGAATACCAAGGTCTACCTTTCCCATCTCTCATGGACTTAGCCTTTTCTGATGCTTCCCTAACTTCCCTACTTTTGTAACCATGTTCTAACAAATTATTCTCTGTTACATTTATATGATGTAAAAAATCACTTTCCTTACTACAAAGTCGGGAAATTCTCAGAAGCTGATTATCCATGACATTCTTAAAAATATGGTGGGGGTGCATGTTAGCCCTATCCAATTGAGCATTTTTCCAGCATGACTAATGATATAACAAAGTACTTATTTTACCCCCTTCATCAACTTTCAATAAAATATCCAAGAATTCTATAAAATCTACTGATGAATGCACAGTAAATCTTAAAAATGTGGTGATTGTCTCTAAATAGTTAATAAAGGCATCCAATTGTTATATATCCCTTTTCTACAAAGAAAAAGACATCATCCACAAATCTGCAATATAAACCCATATGTGCTAGCCATGGATTTTCTTCAGTTAAAATATATCTCATTTCCCATTCAGCTAGAACAAAGTTTGCATAGCTGTTAGCACAGGGTGTGCCCATGGCAACACCCCAATGTTGTAAATAAAACTTCTGTTCAAAGGCAAACACAGTGTTCTCAATCTCAAGTACAATACTCAACAGCCTGCATATATGTTCAACATATTTTTGTCCATATATGCTACTCTTTCATTAAAGCAATATATATATACCTTAGCCCTATATCATTAGGAATGACTGTAAAGAGATTCTTTACATCTAGGGTCACAAAAATAAATCTTGCATTTGAATTCAAGCTATCCATATATTCACTTAGTTGTTGTAAAACAGAGACAGCTTTATTAACCATGGGTCTAAGTTGTCCTTCTACCCATTTAGAAATTGTTTCTGTAACCCATCCAGAGCCATTTACTATTGGCCTTTGAGGAGGTTTTACCAAGGATTTCTGTGTCTTAAGTAGATCTGATATATTAGGAATCTTAGGAAAATCTACCATAAAGTAATCATATAAATCCTTAGAAATAATACTAGTCTGTAATAAATGAAACAAATCATTCTTCACATTACTGACAGTCGCTCTCACTTTTTTCATGTTCACAAGAGTATAAGTGGTTTCATCTAACAGCATATTAATTCATAGTTTCCACATATGTAGAATAATCTAGCACCATTACTGCACCTCCTTTGTTTGCACAATTTATAACAATATTTTTGTCAGCAATGAGATCATTCACTGCTTGCTTTTCATGCAAATTTAAAGTGTCCTGGTCTGTGCCTGGACATAAGAAGTGTATCAATTTCATTCTCACAAACTTTCAAAAATGTATCCATCACTGTTTGAGAAATGGGCATGAATGTACTATAGCAATAACCCACGCCTGGGTGTGGGTAATGCTAAATTTACCCACGGTTGGCGTGGTTTGGTCCCGAGGCGGCCCGGATCAAACAAAGCCAACCGTGGGTAATTCAGCATTACCACACCCAGGCGTATTATTGCTATATGACATTATTTAAGAAAAGAAACTATTACTTTTCTTAAATAATGGCATAGTATAATGCCTGTTTGCTGCCCTTCCGCAGATGTCTGGCATCCGCGGCAGTTCTGATGTACTGTGCGCCTGCGCAGTACATCAGAGCTGTGGGCAAAAGCAACGGAGAAAGCAAGATCTCCGTTGCTTTTTTTTTAGTGTCTCGCTATGTTAAATGAGTTTAACATAGCGAGACAGTTTTAAAATAAGCAACGGAGATGTCTGTTGCTTATTTTAAAACTGTCTCGCTATGTTAAACTCATTTAACATAGCGAGACACTAAAAAAAGCAACGGAGATCTTGCTTTCTCCATTGCTTTTTTTTTAAAACACTGTCTCGCTATGTTAAATGGGTTTAACATAGCGAGACAGCTTTAAAATAAGCAACGGAGATCTCCGTTGCTTATTTTAAAGCTGTCTCGCTATGTTAAACCCATTTAACATAGCGAGACAGTGTTTTAAAAAATCGAGTTATACTAATGGAAAAAAGTCCGGGCGACCGATTTACACGGGCACACTGGCCAATCAGCGTGCACGTTTTGGGGGGATCATGGTATAATAGGTTTTTTATACTTATTATATTCAGCAGCAGCAGTGTTAGAAAACATATAATGCAAATTTACATTCCTAGCAAACTGCCTTAAAACTAATATCACATCATGTAACTTGCTAGTAACAGCTGGTACAAAAGACAAGCCCTTATTTAAAACATCAATTTGCACATCAGTTAAACATTTGTGACAAAGATTAAATACCAGTTTAAATGTCTCTGTATTGGACTGTCCATAGAAAGCTTCCTTCTCTTGCGGTTGTTGCTAAGCAGCCTTCTTCTCCTGTTATTCTCTGGTGTCCTCACTTGTCAAGGTAGGCGAGTGAGCAGGGGTAAAAAGGTTGCATTAGACTTTGGTCTGGCTCCCATCTCAATGTTCTTAGTGGCTAGTACAGAAGAATTAAACATGGTGGATGGAATTTCATCAGTTTTTGTTGTAGCCCTTTTCTCAGACTCCTAAATTACTTCAGTGACCTCGAGGCAGCTCTCCGGGTTATTTAAGTCAGTCTTGCACAGGTTGGTGAAGATTTGCCAACAATAAAGAAGGGGGAAAGCAGGTGGATTCTGGCTGTAGAAAGTCTGGCATAGTTAGTTAAGAAAGGTTTGGCTCTATAGATTGAGCCAAGTTTGATGTTTACTTTAATTGTGATTGATATACATTTGTCGAATTTTAGACAATCATCCATTGTAACACCAAGAAGTTTAGTTTGACAGACTGGTTAAATTTTTGTACCACTTAAGGAGTAGATGGTAAGAAAAGTTTGGTTATTTTTAGTTCTATTGTTGCAAAGGAGCATAAGCTTAGTTTTGTTTAAGGTTGAGAATTAGTTGATGGTTGGTGAGTTATTTTTCTACATCTTGGAGAGATTTTTGTGTTTTTATCTGTAATTCTTGGGGAGAAGGGGCAGAGCAGATAAGGGAGGCATCATCAGCATATTGAATGATAGTGGCTAATTGGGTAGAATAATTGAGTTCATTAGTATATATGATAAAGAGCAGGGGTCTGAGAATAGAACTTTGGGTGACTCCCACAGAGATGGATAGGAAGGGGGGATAGTTTGTTTTCCCATCTGGAGGACTGCTGTCTATTGGAAAGATAGCTATGAAACCAAGTCATGGATGTTACACTGAGGTTATCATTTGCCACTTTGTTAAGCTGTATTTGGTGGCATACTGTATCAAAAGCTTTGGACATATCAAGGAAGACAGATGAGACAAGATGACCATCATTTCTGAGGAGGTGTACAGTGCTGGTGACGATAATGAGTGCAGTATAAGTACTATGCTTCAGTCGGAAGCCATGTTGTGAGTTACATAAGAGATTATTATTATTAAGGAGGTGATTTTAAAAATTTACTTGGGCTATGGTATATGCCATTAACATCAATTACCATAGTACTCAAATACCGGAACACTCTGTATGGCAGAATATCTAAAGAGCTGTAATAATGCAAACACAAGCTCAAATAAGATGGCTGAATGGTTACAGATGTGATACTCTGTATAGATCTGCTAGAATATTCTTTTGTTTTGTTAGAACTATTCACCTTTACAGTATCCATGAGGCAGACAGGTGTGTTAAGTGTTATCAAGAAAATTTTTAAAAAGGAATGCTGTGGCCCAGGAAGTTAAACATTACAATGCTTTTTTAACTAACACTACTCATGTTTTTGATTTAGCTAACTTCATTACTATCTAAGGAAGAGACAAGTTAAATTTGCCAGCCTTCCATTTATTTAGTGTCTAACCTCCGGTTACAGTACTGCCTAACAGGGAAATGAGAGCAGGTCACCTGAATAAGAGGGAAATGAGTGCAGGTCACCTGAATAACAGGGAAATGAGAGCAGGTCACCTGAATAACAGGGAAATGAGAGCAGATCACCTGAATAACAGGGAAATGAGAGCAGCTCACCTGAATAACATGGAAATGAGAGCAGGTCACCTGAATAAGAGGGAAATGAGAGCAGCTCACCTGAATAACATGGAAATGAGAGCAGCTCACCTGAATAAGAGGGAAATGAGCGCAGGTCACCTGAATAACAGGGAAATGAGAGCAGGTCACCTGAATAACAGGGAAATGAGAGCAGATCACCCGAATAACAGGGAAATGAGAGCAGGTCACCTGAATAAGAGGGAAATGAGAGCAGCTCACCTGAATAACAGGGAAATGAGAGCAGGTCACCTGAATAACAGGGAAATGAGAGCAGCTCACCTGAATAACAGGGAAATGAGAGCAGCTCACCTGAATAAGAGGGAAATGAGAGCAGCTCACCTGAATAACATGGAAATGAGAGAAGGTCACCTGAATAACAGGGAAATGAGAGCAGGTCACCTGAATAACAGGGAAATGAGAGCAGGTCACCTGAATAAGAGGGAAATGAGAGCAGGTCACCTGAATAACATGGAAATGAGAGCAGCTCACCTGAATAACATGGAAATGAGAGCAGGTCATCTGAATAACAGGGAAATGAGAGCAGCTCACCTGAATAAGAGGGAAATGAGAGCAGGTCACCTGAATAAGAGGGAAATGAGAGCAGGTCATCTGAATAACAGGGAAATGAGAGCAGCTCACCTGAATAACAGGGAAATGAGAGCAGGTCACCTGAATAACAGGGAAATGAGAGCAGGTCACCTGAATAACAGGAAAATGAGAGCAGCTCACCTGAATAAGAGGGAAATGAGAGCAGGTCACCTGAATAACAGGGAAATGAGAGCAGGTCACCTGAATAACATGGAAATGAGAGCAGGTCATCTGAATAACAGGGAAATGAGAGCAGCTCACCTGAATAACAGGGAAATGAGAGCAGGTCACCTGAATAACATGGAAATGAGAGCAGCTCACCTGAATAACAGGGAAATGAAAGCAGGTCACCTGAATAACAGGGAAATGAGAGCAGGTCACCTGAACAACAGGGTAGGGGTGGGGTGGCTAGATGGGCAGAATGGTTAACAAGAGAAAAAGGCATAAGTAGTTTTACAAATGAAAAGGCTGAAATATGACAGATGGTTGATTAGCAGGGAGTCACAGATGTACACAAACGATCCTCTGGATACATCGAGAATAACAGGATGATTCAGCCAGACTGCATTATTAGGACACATGATTGAGATAAGGAAGCTCAGGGCAAACTACACTAAATGAATATATTCTTTCATCTGTTTTTCACAAAACAAGTTAGAGCATACCTGTTATGGAGCAAGAACTACAGAGAGGAATGCATAACTGGGCATATTGACAAGGAAAGATATAAACAATGAGCTTAGCCTGCTTAGGAATGATTACATCATGGAGCCTGGGAGGTAGAAATGATGGACTTTACAATACCTGTACATCATTTCCCTATAATCCAAGGTAGTGGCAGAGGACAGAAGACTGACCATCAAGGTGCTAGTGGTTACAGAAGTGTGCATATGTGTGTGTGTGTGTGTGTGTGTGTGTGTGTGTGTGTGTGTGTGTGTGTGTTTTGGGGGGACAGGATAGTGTCAAATCATTCTAGACCACTTAGTCTCATTTCAATATCTAAGACAGTGACAGAAGTTACTCTTTGAGGTAGGCTAGTCAGATTCCTTGGTGCCACCGTCAATAGCCTGACATACTAGCCACTGCATGTCTTTGCATAGTATAAACATTGGCACTTTACCTTGACACTGGCTTATAGCCGGATTACAACTCAAACAGACAAGGCAAAACCCATTAGATGATATCAGGACTTAAGCAAGTGGTACGAGAATTTGGCCCAGGGCAGGAATTATATTATACTGTATTAGTTGAAGCAAAGAAATAGGAATGGAGAATGTAAGGATTGACAGGATGGAGGTACGGTAGGGGGATATGCCAAGAAGTGGCATGGATGTGCTCTAGAAGTTGGAAAATATATGCCAGATTTAATGGTTTCTTTTTTAAACACACAACATGATAGAGGCCGGTAGTTGTATACTAGCAAAAGTGGAGAAAATACAGATCAACAAAGTAATTTCATAAAGGGTGGAGCTTAAAACGGATAATGCATTTTGCCGGGGAAAACAAAATGCAGCTCCAGCTGTCAAGTAGATCTGATGAGTCATTGGTTGTCTTCTACTGTTTTTTTATTACACAAGAGCATTTTTCTGTGTAATTCAATCAATAGATCAGTTGGCACACTGTGTAATAATGACTTTATATTCAGCCTTCAACAACATGAAGTAGGGAAAATAGAATAAGTGAGACAAATGCAGGAAGAATAAAGTGCTACATGCATAAAGAATGCTAACAATGTAGCTGTATATCAAGGGAACATCATATATCAAGGCAAATAATTTGATCTTATAGTAAAAGGCATGTTTTCCTTCATAAATAGGCACTTTAGAACAATTGCTATTACATAAAAAATGTAACACATTTAACAAGAAATCACGTTGTCCTGATCTGATTTAAAAGTGTTTTTAGTGATCTCAATAGCAACTTATTTATACTCTAAATTATTTGCAAACATAGACTTTCTGGAAAACCACATGAACCTAATTGCTGTGTTGGTTGCCTTTATGTACCAAAGAAAGATATTGGATATAACTAGAAGCTAAGCAGTATGAACAGTTAGTGAAGTTTTCTAAACCACTATGTAGCTTTCTATGGTGCTATCTCAGAGAGAAGCTTTGGAGAAGCTTTACTGCACTGCAGCAAAATTAGAAAACATCAGCTATTGGGTGATGGAGCTAACAGATTCTCTCAAAGGCAAGCGTGGCTGAAAACAAACACTGCGCACCTACAGATATCCATAAAAGCAAAGCATGTAGAATGTGAAACTTTTGTGCTTGAAATGTGGAATGGATGCCAAAGATCTGTTGGGATTACACAATTATAATTACTTGAGTCTGGCACAAAAGGAGAAGTGTCTGTGAATATTCTGTGTGCTTTTAGCATATCTGCTGCTAAGACTAATCTAGAACGGGACACAAATCTAAGAACTGTGCTGGTACAAACAAGTGTCATCTCTTTGAAGATTATGGCACCTTATTAGTCACTGGATTACATTCATGTTTTCAACTCACTGATTTGTCAGTGATGAATTTGTCCAGAGGTATTTAGCATAAACAAAATCACTGTCACTGTGATTTCTGTGTGTGTGTGTGTGTGTGTGTGCGTGTGCGTGTGCGTGTGCGTGTGTGTGTGTGTGTGTGTGTGTGTGTGTGTGTGTGTGTGTGTGTGTTGGCTGTGATGCATTGTGGATAGCATGTTCTCTTTTTCACCCCACACTCGTGTGAATGTGGAGTTAATATATTTGAATAAGGGGAGTATGTTGTCAAAAATACCTTTTAACAATATTTTGTTGAATTTATGTTTATGTTTTTCCAGTTTACTCTCCAACACCTAAAGCTCCTCCGTGTCCACTGTCTGTACTGCACTTAGAGCTGTACAGGTGACCTTGATTAAATTGTTCATCAAGCACTGAGGACTGCTTCAGTGTCAAATTGCAATTAGTGAGGTTAAATGGCAGCACTCCATAGTGCACTTAACCCTCTATGTTTTTATGTACTTGAGTAAATGATTTTCTTACAAAGCTGAATGCTCTTTATAAAACTCTTCCAAGTGGTCACTGTCCAGCCTGCCAATATGGAGAAAAATCATACCTCAGAAGCAGTACTGGAAGATACAAATGAGTTAGCTATCAGCAGGATCCAGAAGAGTGGATGACCAGTTTTTCCATGAATCTCAGTTGATTGGGAAAAGACTATTGAAAAGGACTTTCATCAAACCCAGCCTTGGCCTTCCTCTTCTGTTGTGTGACTGTGGAGTTGATGTCTATAAGTAAGGGTGGAATGGGGGTACTGACACAGCATATTATGCACTGGGTGTTGCCTCCCCAAAAAAATGCCTTGAATTTGGTACACTGAAAATGGCTTTTGAGGTTTCATTAGAATTGTTCCAATCAGTGAGTATTCCTAGTAATCGCTACAAATGAGTCAACATGAGTCTGTATCAACTATACCTTTTTCTCTTTAATAATCTACATAGCCGCCCATAAGAGATATATTTTTTATAGTTCAGGCAAAAAAGACAACCACTTTATTAATTTATTAAGAGTTGATTTTTCCCAGACCATTAAAATACAGCTTTTGAATAAAAAAGGTCTATATTTCAGAACAGTGCAGTGGGTGGGTAATATCGTGAAATGAGAAAAGGCTTTACTACTAAGTAACTTAATGTGCATAGAACTAACGGACAAGATTAAGGCTAAAGGCAATTAAATAACTATATGCCATATTTGACATTTGCTATTGTTTTGTTCTTTGTTTCTCATTATTTCTTTATTCTTGCATTGCTGAAGCAAGTCACAAGTTGGTCTTATCAGTCTTTGTTAATAATTTTGTATTTAATTATTCTTCAGTGGACAAAGGCTAAAAATGTTCAATAGCTTTGCATTCTTTAGGTGTGAGGATGGTGGTACTGCATTTCAATATTGGAAAAGAACTAGAAGAACTTGTAAATGCTACAAGCATGTTTCTTCCCAATGAAAATAAGAACTGTTGCCTGCCAAGATAAAACCAACACTGGAACCTCAGCTTTGTCAGAATCAGAACCCATACCCTCTTTTTGTTTTTTTGTTTTTTTATATTTGTTTAATTGTGACGGGACTGTTGAATTCTAGACCCTTAGCAACTCATAGCCTATAGAAATGACAGAACAAAAAGATGAATACATTAAAAAATAAATAAATAAATCATGAGATTTTCCTTCCAGTTTTATTTCTTGATAATACTGCATTAGGAAGAACATGGTTGTGAATCATGGATGGAAGTAATAGAGAAGGTGTTTTCATTAGATAAGACAGGCTTATAGATGAAAACATTTGGTGGGGATGGGATAAAGCTGTTTGAAAGGGATGTAGGACCAAAACAGGGGGTTGCGGATAAAAAGATTTGGAAGGGAGGAGTGTGGTATGTAGCACTCAAGCAATAACCGTGGAATGAAAGTCACTGGAACACGAGTTGGATGACTTTGTGGAAGTGGCAGGGACAGACCTCATGTTCTATCTTTATAACACATTGTCTGTTTGGTTTCACATCAAAATGGAACAGCTTGGTATAAATGAGCATTTTCTGGAAAATTTATTGTGTGCTAATTGATTCTGTTTGTCAAAGTCGGGTACTTATAAATGCATTGTTTTGTGAAGGAAATGAGTTTTGAAACTGGCTGTTCAACAATTTGAACATTTTTGTCTTTGCTAATGGAGCTTACTGTGCATGGTGATAGGAGTAATACACTTCTAAGGCATTGTATT